>NC_092685.1:35981017-36076017 GCF_964275005.1 Diadema setosum | reverse complement strand
GTTTTCACTTATTATGGAGTGACCTTGGGATCATTCTAAAATCTTTGCGTGAGACAAATTGAGGGGAGAAGAATAAAGACTAGATTATGAGAAGAGAGAAGATGTAAAAAAGTAACAAAAAAAAAACATATTAATGGAAGTTTTTATACATTCGTGGTATTCAGCTAAAGTGAAAAAGCACCCTTTGTTAACTGAAACATGCAGACAGTCGCGTACATGGTAAAGCTTCACTCTATATACCATGCATGTACAAAAAGAAAAGAGGAAGTTCTCGAACTGATGAGTTTGATAATAATTGATTTACTATATAAACGGAGATATTGGCCCAATCAATAATATAGGCTATACGAAAATTAGATGAGGTGTGATGCTACTGATATCCCTCCCTCCAGTTTCTCGATGACTTGAAGTTTCTTCTTGACCGAACACACAAATCTTCATTATTTTTTTCTAAACTAAATGAAACTAATGACTAATGAGCATGTGTATCTGACAATGTATAATAATGGCTCAAATTGATTTGACCAAAATAACAACACCTTACCCTAAAACCCATATTTTTACTGACAAAGACAAATTTTAAAACTGTAGGCGTACTTTATACTTGATAGGCTGAGACTTGTATTTTCTTTTCTATTGTGCATTGATAGGCATATTCCTATATAACTGCATTGGGTCTTGCTAGAAAGAATTTATCTCAAAGCAGAGAAAGTTCAGAATAGAAACGAAAAACATTGAGTATCGAGCGCGAACCGGCGATGTCAGAGAAACACAGCATGATTAAAAATGTCGCTATACGAGGGCATGTATACGTAATACATGCTTCTCCTAATAGGTTGCGGTACAATGCCTTGACAATGTGTGATGACGGTTTCACATATTTTGGCAAAATATTAAGATTACAGATTTGTCGCAAATGTGCGGAATATTCACTTTCCTTGAACTAGGTTTAATTGGATGAATGGCTAAATGTCTAGAGTTCAGGTATTTGGGGATTGGAGGATTTTACTTGACTTTTGACCATTGACCTTTGATCTTATAACCCTAAAGTTCCCAAGAGAATCACTGTCAGGTATGAACATGCATAAATATGTACTCACTTAAGTCACTTTCGGTATAGGAAGAAGTGAAATTTAGCATTTTCACTTGACATTTGCCCATTTGACCTTTGACCTTTTGGCAAGAAATTCCCCACGGGATCTTTATTGGGTAAATACACATGTATATATCAAGTTTCAGAAAAACCCTGCAGGCATTGCACAAACTTGAGGGAAGTAGTGACATTTGAGGAAGTGACCTTGACCTTTGACCCATGACAAATTCCCATGATAATCACCAGTCAGTGCATGCATAAGTTCAACGGAGATATCTTGAACCATTTGCGAACCATATAGAGAAAAAAAAATGGAATTTCAACAGTTTGACTTGACCTTTGACCTCATGACCCGAAACTCTTTCTGGAGAGTCATTATTTGGCAGTACATTACACTAAGTTCCAAGAACATGCCTTCAGGCATTGCATGGATATGGGGGAAATGGTGAAATTTTGAGCATTTGACCTTGACCTTTTGACCTTTGACCTTGAGCATGTGCACGTATAAGTTGATAGGCACAACTTTGCCTACTCATACATATTCATGCCAAGTTTCATACAAGGATACCTCAAACCGTTTTTTAGTTATGCTGTCCACAAAAATGATACCGACGGAAGGACGGACGGACGGACGGACGGACGGACGGACAACCCGAAAACATAATGCCTCGGGCACCAATTCGTGGCGGAGGCATAAAAAGCCAAAATAAGTGTAGATACTTATACCAGGTATAATTCACATAACCGTAACGCCATCACCCTACATGTAAAAGTTCTTCTTCATGCGTAGAACATCACTGTCTGTTCCCCCCTTCTTCCTCACACTATCTTTTATGTGATTTTGTTAATATCTAGCAAACTATTTGTTACATAAATAGTCATACCTTCATCGCAGAAATGAAGTGAGAGCGATTAAAATCAGTTAATGATACAACCACCATCAATCGGAAGATCACAAACATTATACAGAAAGGATACACCGAGCTTAATTGCTGGCTATTAGCTCATTAGCTATAGATAGACAGAATGAAATATAGACATTGGTTAGATAGCCATTTCGATGAAATAAACATCTTAACTGAATTGGTTGGTCCAGCTTGCTTAATGAGCACGAGTTAATAAATTGGTTTGTACTGTGAAAGTCAAATAGGCATTGTCTGTAATACGCTCCGCTGATAATTTAAAAGCGTTGGAAACAGCGGTTGAAATTGAGAAGCCTCTCGACTGATGGGGTCAGTTCCAAGAATACCTAACAAGGTCGGATTCACTAATTCATATTACCAATTGAGCAAACACCTTATTCGATTTCAACCGACGTTCGATCTCAACGGACATTGAAATAATCACTTTGACAATTGACAATATATACTGTGCACTATAGGCCTATAATGTCACGTGGCACATCATGTAAATGACTTGACTTTGCTGTCTTGTTATATAGCCCTTGCCAAGAATTCACTAAATTTCTCTGAAACATTGTAATAATAACTAACACGTTAGTGATACTGTTGTTGTTGTTGATATTATTACGATGCTAATATTAATGAAATAATAATGATTATGACCTTTAGAGTGGTAGTTTATTCAGTGTCATCACAACAATGCTCTAGCTTCCAGACGGCCCTGCGATATCAATATCTATATACAAAATGTATTACATAATATTGTAATATTGTCATGTACCCAACAAATTATTGATACGTATAGATAATAGTCCTATCAACGTGTATGGTTGAGGACAAGTAATAGCAGACATCTCCGATACATCTTTCCTGTCCTGGATTAGAACCCAGAAACTGCAATATTCAAGAGTTCAACGCGCTATAACAATGCGTGTATAATATTCGTGCCATTGATACTCTCACGATGGAAGCTCAGTTTTTCCTTGCAGTATAATTTGCGTCAATATCATTATTAAGCGAAGTCAGTTTGTTAATGATTGTTAATGTGAAAACGCGATTTGACCCTTTTTATAATGCAAATAAGGCATTATTGTTGTGAAGAGCGTTGGGATATGCCCTCCATCTATCACCTACAGGCCTAACCACTTTCTTGTGTTTGCATTTAGTATTGGTGTAGATGAGGAGAGGGCTTTTAACTTTTTGCAAGATACCAAGAAGCCACTTATGAAAAAATACAGAGCATACAATTCTAAGAGGAATTCAAAGAGTTAATTAGATGAAAATCTGTTTCAGAATGGCTGAGACATCCAAAAACAAAGTAAAATAAAGAGATCCTTATATAAAGGTGGGTCCCACCCGTATCATTAGAATTGCTCATGGTTTTTTTTTTTTTTTTTTTTTTTTATCTCGGCCATTTCAAAACCAATTTTCATCAAATAAACGTTGAATCCCTCTTGAAATTACACGCTCTCTCATATTTCACAAGAGGTTTTTCATTATCTCACCAAACAATGTTAGAAACCTGAAGTTAGGTCTCAACCACTGGCGTAGCCAGGGGGGGGGGGCGATGGGGGCGGTCGCCCCCCTAAGATTTGGACCGCGGATTTGGGAGGCGGAAAAAAAATGCGTGTATACTGTATGCATGCACATGTATAGCGGGTCTCCTTTGCAACCTTTCATCAAATGAGATCATATTTTTTGAATATTTCACTCAAAGTGTGCACCAGATCGTTGAATTTCAATTCAAAATATGCAAAATCTCTCGTGCTTGGGAGGGGTATCCCCCTCCCAAACCCTCCCCCTCTCTGCCTCTTTCCCTAGCTTAGTACACTTTTTAGATTTACAAAAAATTATGAATAATTCTGAGTGCACAAGACTTATCACTTATATTCCGAAAACTCAAAGTTACCTCATGTACAAGGGGAATTTCCCCTTTTAATCGACCCTTTCCCCTCTCAGTCCCCCCCATCATTTTTTTTTAAATGATTTCCCAAATATTTCAATCAAATATGCGTATACGAGATATCTCTATATTTCAACCTGAAAAAGGCAAAAGCTCCATCATACGGGAAGGGTGGAGATAACACTCGCCCACGCCTTCTCCCTGCTCGCCCGCCCCTCCCCCCTCCCTCCCTCCATGCATAGAAGCAGACTGTGGCTACACTTTGAACATAAACAGTTTTCCAAATATGACACAAAATGTGTGCACCAAAACGTTTAACTGCTATCAGAAAATTATACAGAATCTCTTTCCATAGACTTGCTACACTTCTCTCTTCTGATTGACAAATTTCCAGATATTCCAACAAAAGTGAGCGCCAGCTTGTTGAATTTCAGTTCTAAAAGCTTAAAACTGAAAAAAAAAAAGGCTCCCTTGAATATGGGAGAGGTATCATGCCACCATTCCATTGCTTAATTGTTACCCACTATAGACTTAGTACATTTTTGGGAATGATTTTCCGAATTTTCCACAAAAAAGTGTGCTCCAGATCGCTTTATTTCAATTCTAAAAACGCAAAAGCTCTACGAGCGGGAGGGGGAATCCCCCTTCCCCTAAGCTCTACCTCACTAGACTTTGTACATGTACATACACACAGATGATGCACATTCGGAATAAGAGCTGAATTCCGTGATTTTAACACTTCGGTGAAAAAGTATTGCACCAAAAATTTGCACCAGATCACTGAATTTCAGATCTGAAAATGAAAAATCATCTTCGTGTGGGAGGGGATATGCCCCTATCTACACCCTCGTCTTCATGCTTTTTGTGTTTGATTGCTGAACAGACAGCGTTCATGATATTCAGTGTAAGAATTAATACAAGAAGATTATCTAAATGACACCATTTTTATAGGCAAATTGTTCAATAATAATCTACACTAAAATAATACTGCAACCTTAAAGGGAAGGTAAACCCAAAGAGCAATGTGGATTGAGTGAAAGCAGCAACATTAGTAGAACACATCAGTGAAAGTTTGAGAAAAATCGGACAATCGATGCAAAAGTTATGAATTTTTAAAGTTTTGGTGTTGGAACCGCTGGATGAGGAGACTACTAGAGGATATGACGTATGAGTGGACAACAATACAAAGAAAATATAAAGGATATTCAACAAAAATTCACTTTTTTAGAATTATGAAAGAGCAGTGGACCAACCGCTTTCAGAAAGCAGGGTGAATAATTGCTACCCTTAACATATGTCAATATCAAGTTGATGGAATTTGTAATTTTTCATGAAAAATTGATTTTTGTAGTATTTTCTTTATATGTGACCGTGCACCTCAAAACGAACATAAAGTCGCACACACTGATTTTGCGTGAGGACTGAAAATAAGTGAAATGGGTCAACCTAGCCGAACTTGACTTTTTCATATTTTCTGAAAGAGCGGGTCTTCTTTTAAATTATGCTAAAATTTGGTATCATAAAACGGGCAGGAAAGTGTGTTTTTTTTAGCAGTTTATCTCGAACATTTTTGGCAGAATAGTGTGATTAGGTGCGTCTTTCGAACCCCTTTTTCATTTCTGAAAAACCTTGTCCACACTCTTCACTTTCAACTCTAATAACTTTTGAAAAAATAGTGCCATTGCTTTAAAAGTTGGCATTAATTATGGACAGAATGTGTTGATGAGGCATGTTTAATTTCAGTTTAATCTGATAATCCCTTCATTGTTGTTACTCTGGTGGTTTACTTCCTGTTTTTTGTCCCATTCATCGCACAGCCAGCACGGTTTGGTAAAGATTAAGCGCTTGAATAGACACTGTACTTCAGAGCCTCTTTTCTCAGTTCACACTTTTCCCGAGTTTGTGCTTTCTTTCCAATATTTAGATAGGTTAGGAGAGTCCATTTGATTTGAGTTATACATCATTTTAAAGCTTAAAGTCTGGTCTTTCAGAATATGGTCTTAACTAAAAATTCATATCTGGCGACTTTTTGTTTGTTTTGAGGTGCACTGTCACATATTTTCTTGATATTGTAGTCCTCTCATACGTCATAACCTCTAGTAGTCTCCTCATCCAGCGGTTCCAACATCAAAACTTTAAAAATTCATAACTTTTGCATCGATTGTCCGATTTTCTTCAAACTTTCACTGATGTGTTCTACTAATGTTGCTGCTTTCACTCAATCCACATTGTTCTTGGGGTTTATCTTCCCTTTAAACAACTGGGACTGTTTCAACTCGTTAAAACATGCAGAAACATGCATCAAATTGCACCATTTGCAACATCAAAATGCAAAAAGTTCTCACCGTGGGAGGGGGGACACCCCCCTCCCACACCCTCCCCTCCCCCCTCGCTCGCTCCGCTCGCTCGGGTTCAGTCTCGTTCATGATATTCAGTGAAAAGAATTAATACAAGAAGTGTATTTTAATTATACCATTTTATAGGCAAATTGTTCAATAATAATCTACACTAAAATATACTGCAACCTCAAACAAGTGAGACTGCTTCAACTCGTTAAAACACGCAAAAACATGCATCAAATTGCACCATTTGCAACATCAAAATGCAAAAGTTCTCACCGTGGGAGGGGGGACACCCCGTTCCCACACCCTCCCCTCCCCCGTCGCTCGCTCTGCTCGCTCGGGTTCAGTCTTGTTCATGATATTCAGTGAAAAGAATTAATACAAGAAGTGTATTTTAATTTTACCATTTTATAGGCAAATTGTTCAATAATAATCTACATCAAAATATACTGCGATCTTAAACAAGTGGGACTCTTTCACGTCGATAAAACGCGCAAAAACATGCATCAAATTGCACCATTTACAACATCAAAATGCAAAAAGTTCTTACCGTAGGAGGGGGGACACCCCCCTCCCACACCCTCCCCCCCCCCCCTCGCTCGCTCCGCTCGCTCGGGCATTATGCTCAGTCGCTTCGCTCCCTCGCAGACTAACCGCCCCCCCCCCCCCCCCAAGATCAAATCCTGGCTACGCCGTTGGAACATAACCGGACGGACCGGAGCAGTCTTGGGGAGGGGTGGGGGGGGGGGATGATTGTACAGGCCATCTCCCCTCCTCCATTTCGGGGGGGGGATGCACCCCCCCCCCCCCCCCCCCCTCTGGATTTATGCCCATGCCGTAATGCGAAATGCAAGTACAAACGTGTACAATGTATACATGTACAATGTACCGGTATTAATCCATAACATTGATTATACATGTGTTAAATAAATAAAATAACAATACTAGTAGTGGTTTGGCTTTCCATAATCTTTCCACCAAAGAACACAAAGTCCTATTTTTCGAAGAGCAGCGGCGCGGCGCACGCAAATCCCTTCCCCCGCCGCGCCTAGCCTGCCGGGCGGGCCCGAGCAGAGGATAGGGGATGCTTTAGTGGTTTTTGCGACCGGTGCGTTGTGTTACCTGGCCCTGGGCTAGAGTCCAATCAGCACGTTTTCTCATTGCACCCCATTCCATAACAACTCGGTCGGGATCCTCCCGACCTCCTGCAACCTAATCCTCAAGACCTGAGTGAAACGAATCTTAAAACATGGTTCCCAGTAATAAACGTGTAATCCTTCGATGCCGTCCAGGTATTTGTTGTCCACTTTCATTTAGAATCTAATACGCTACCAGTGTACTACTAGTACTGTAGTACCAGTATACTTCAAGTATCTCGTGAGTCCTAGGCCTAGAGTTTAGATCACTCTTCTCTGGAAAAGATCACTCGTCTCTGGAGAAGGTGCCTTCGTCTCTGGAAAAGGTGCCTTCTCATAATCACTGACAGTGATTTTTGCCAGGATCCAGTCTAGGCCTAACCCGTTTTTACTGGCATAATCGAAGCACCCGTATCGACACTGCACTCCTGTACTGTCAAGGCTGTATCGATTAATCTATTTATTCTAAATGTTTGATTTTTACGTGTGCATGCATAGAGCCTATTTAATTAATTAATGCATGCATTAAATAAAGAGTTTTGTGCAACTGCAAGCTAACACTTAATATCATTAACATAGACAGCAGCGCATGTTTACCTCGATGTACCGGTAACTAGAGTGCTAGTTGTAGCAAGTTTGTTATTTTTTCTCCAAATTTGTACAGCAGTGCACAAAGATCAATGTTCGGGTTATAATGACATTTTGATTAGAAGTTCTATATTTTGTCTTTGCCCCCTGTCAGAGTTACTCTTTTTACTTTATAATACTTGTATGAGATGAGGAAATCATTTTTAAGTATTTCGAAATAACATATGATTTATTACGCACGGGAAAGTCGGTATGATAGATAGCCTAATTACAAGTAAATTTTATGTGGTAACATTAATCTACAGTACTATTAGAATGTTGTGATGTCGCAGGACTTGTATAATACTAATACTAATAGTTGTGATGGTTGCTGGAATGAGACTCTCCCTATTTTCAAGGTTCTTTATGTCTGTGCCATAGGGGACACTGGAGTTCCTGAAGATGATAACTTTGCAGCTGAAGATTGTCCTTTTCCTACCAACCTGGCAGATGACCAGATGCTAGTTAAAACTCTGTGTCTGTCTGTGGATCCCTACATGGTAAGAAGATCCTGCAAGATCTGGGAATCATGATTCATTCAACCCCCAACTTTTGATCATTGAAAGTTGGGCTAATCGTAATATGGTCAACCCATTATACAACACTGATTTATGATGGATTCTGAAAATTCTAGTGATATTCAGTGCTGCTTTTTCTAAGCTCTCATAATTATGAATGACTATACTATTACTAATGTAATGAGTTGAGCTGGTGAAAGCAATGATTTCAAGTCTAATAAATTGAATGGAATCAAAGAACATGCAGGATGGAAGAGTGGGACTTTGGGTATTCTCGAGCAGTAAGAGGTTCTTGACCTATGGACTACAATTTGCATTTGAAAGTTTGAAAATGTTATTTTTAGAGTCATTCCTCACTTTCTTATTTTCAACAAATACTGTTCCAATCTGATTTATTGAGTTATGTTTATCTTATTTGTTATAATTGTTATCTTGTATGTATATTTGTTTACAGGGCCCTCTGCTCTGGAATGATTACTGACGGGGCCACCCTGTATAAATTAAACGGAATAGATAAATAAATAAATAAAGGATAAAGACAGTTTTAGACCTATAAACTACAGTTTGCATTTGAAAGGAATGAAGATAGGTTTATACCAAAGTACACTGACATTGTGGTCTGTGTAATTGCTGACATGGAGTTGATTTTGAACACTAATGAGACTCGATTGACACTTGAATAATCAAATCTTTCAGCGGAGCAGGATGAACCAGAAGACGAGAGCACAGTACATGATGCCATGGAGGATTGGGGAGACTGTGGATGGAGGAGGAGTTGCCATTGTCATTGAAAGTAAAAATGACCAGTACCAAGCAGGCGACATTATTCAAACTTTTAGTCTTCCTTGGCAGCTTTACAGTCACATAGGTCCTAGTCCCTATCTGTACAAGGTAATACTGGTTTACGTACATGGCTTGTGATGCATGTAAAAAAACACACTTTATCTGTCTTGTATGCAATGATACTATTGGTTGCTATGGTTGTGTAAGAGAGCCAACTTGTCATTTAAATCACAAAGTTGCCTTTTTTTTTTAATTCTATCGAGTGACAGAGTACCAGGAAAACAAGAAATTGTATTTTGATGATTTCTCAGCTGTTCAGTGTTTTTTTAGTTTTGAACTAAAGTAGGTCATCTGTGGAAGCCTCATCAGTAAATGCATTTAATTTTCAGCTGGTCATCATGTCTCGGCATAATGCTGAGAATTCTTGCATGATATTTTTTAGGATGCCATGCAAAAATATTCACACACGGCTGCAATATGCTCCATCTTCTTTGATCATATCAGTGCATCACAGGGTTACATTCATGAGTACATCACATTTATTTTGAGGAAAAAAAAAATACTCTTTCTGTCTTTAGGAAAACTATAGAGAAATGATTTTTTCACTTGATCATCAATTTGCATACATATTGTAAGTGTAGTCAAAATTGCTGTGTCATCCACTCTTTTTAATCCATTGAGGGTATGAGAAGGTTACTGTACAACATGCACTTCATGAGAAAGTTTCTGATATCTCGGGTTTGACTAATCATGTGTCGGTGTTGAGGGGGCAGTCTGCTTTAATGTGTGATGCATGTGTAAATAAATATGATTGAACAAATATCAGTATGCAAGGGCTTCTTGATATTTCAAATTTGACCAGTCCTTTATTTGTGTAGTGGGACAGTCTCCTTTAATGTGTTATGCTTTATGTCACTAGGTATGATTTAAACAAATAGCAATCTACAAGGGTTTTAATTCTTGGTATCACACTGGTCAAAGACATCAGGGTCTTGTAGAAAAAAGTAGGCATGCAAATGTGTTGTTTACCTGTGTTTATACTCTAAATGATTTTTTCTGTCAGTTTCTCTTCTTTCTTTTTTGGTTCACTCAGTGATTTTCTTTTGTCACCAGTATATATTATATATATATATATTTTTTTTTTATACCCCCGCCAAACGAAGTTTGAAGGGGGTATATAGGAATCAGCGGACGGTCGGTCGGGCGGTCGGTCGGGCGGTCGGGCGGTCAGTCCGTTGCAAATCTTGCGTCGCGAACTACTTCCTCAGTTTTCAACCGATTCCCATAAAACTTGGCACAGATGTGTGCCTTGGGTTGTAGATGTGCAAGACATATTTTTTGACAGTACCCAAAAGTACGTTGCCATGGTAACGGCATATTATGGGCAAAAATGGGTACAAATCTTGCGTCGCGAACTCCTCCCACAGTTTTTGATCAATTTTTATGATATTAGGTACAGATGTTCATCTGAATATGTTAATGTGCAAGACACATATTTCCGCAGTGGCAAAAAGTGCGTTGCCATGGTAATGGCATGTTATTGGTAAAATATAGGGCAAAATGCTTCATGGCAAAACTGCTTCATCATTGTTCTTCCAATTCTCATGGAATTCATATTGAATGTTTGTCTTAGGATATAGGTCAGCATGACACATTTCTTGACAGTGACAAAAAGTATGTTGCCATGGTAACAGCTCACATATTATGAGCCAAAATGATGGAAAATTTTGTGTTGCAAACTACTTCCTCAGTTTTTGCCCAATTTCCATGAAATTTGGTACAGATGTGTGCCTTTGGTTGTAGATGTGCAAGACGCATTTTTCGACAGTACCCGAAAGTACGTTGCCATGGTAACGGCATAATAATGGCAGAAGATCAAGGAAAGATCTTGCGGATTTAACTACTTCCTCAGTTTTTTGACCAAAGCTTATGAAATGTTGTTTGGCGGGGGTATAACCAGTCGCTGTAGCGACATTTCTAGTTTTTTTAATTTTTCAAATCCGATGACAATGCCCAATAGCATGGGAATTGTAACTGTCTGTCCCATTTGAACGAAATGACCTGATTTTCTGTGGTCTATAGGTAGATAAGGCTCTTGTTGGGGAGCATTTCTCTCTGGCAATGGGAGCAGTTGGCATGCCTGGTCTCACCTCACTCTTCGGAATCAGACATAAGGGTCATGTGAAGCCAGGAGCCAATCAGACGATGGTCATTAGTGGTGCTGCTGGGGCATGTGGCTCTATTGCAGGACAGGTAAAGGCACTGCATGATTAGGACATCAATTTTAGAAGTCATTGACAAGGATTGATAAACGTACTTGTACATTAAAAAACTGTTGCAGCTTTTAAAAATGGCTGCCCAGTATATGTAGCGTAGTCTTTATGAAGGTTTGGAAATCAATTTTAATCCCTTCACCCAGAAGAATGCCAGAGGCATTAGGTTTTCATGTTGTCCTTCCGTCAGTCCATCTGACCCAAATCTTGTAATGGCAAACTGAAGAAAATCTCATTAGTTGATTTGTTGATTGTAGGCACAGGTGCTGGTGTGCAACGTGGGCTGTGGATGCACTGACATGGTATTGGGGGAAATCCCTCAACAGTTAAAGGTCACTGAACGTTGGTCATTTTGCAGCCATAATACAACGTACTAAAGAATGTTTAGTGGGAATGTGATTTAGGAGGAAGGGGAGAAACAAAGAATGAGATACTCCCTTCTTGCAAAGAAGTAGAAGGTTGATACTCAAGGTCAGAGGTCATGATAAGCAAACTTCAACTAATTGAAACAATGACCCACACTATTAGTCGAGAAGACAATGGCATGTTTTAGGCAGTCAAATTGCTGCATTTGAAAATGATGGGGATGGGTGTTGTTGTTTATTTATTCCTCATAAATAGTAAAACCCATTTAAAGTTTATGTGAAGAACGTAAAGGTTAAATAGATCAATTATAAAGTTATTACTGGTGCTACCATAATCCTGAAAAGCTGAACTCGTATGAATGGTTCGTGCACCTATCATGTCTTACACATTGTCAAATGAGAGTGTGTTGCCATGAATGTGGATGATTCGATGCCTTTGGTAAAGTTTCCAACAATATTTACTGTTAACCCCAGATTGCCAGGATCGAAGGGTGCAGCAGGGTTGTAGGGATCTGTGGCACCAATGAGAAGTGTCAGTTTCTGACAGAGCAGCTGGGATTTGACTCTGCAATCAATTACAAGACAGAAAATGTGGCCGAGACCCTGAAAACAGCATGCCCTGCAGGGATTGATGTGTACTTTGATAACGTCGGGGGTGATATCAGCAACTGTGTCATAGCACAGGCAAGTCTATAGAAGTATTCCATTAACTCAAATTGATATTAGAAGTATTGGATTGCAACATAAGCCCTAATTAGTTTTTATTTCAGCTTTGTATGTTTGTGTGTTCTGCCCCATTTATGATAAGCCTTTTGGTATTCAAGAGCTCCACCAGTTATTATCAAAATATAATGTACAAAATGTATTCATCTTAGTTTCATAAAGAATAAATCAATTCAATTTAGTGATTGAAGTACAGTCCGACCTCTCCTATCCAGCCTCCCTTTATCCGGATCTCTCTATCATCCTGACGCGATCCTGCCATGATATTTTTTTTCCCAATGTAATATTTTCGGGGAAAAGGAGGATTTCCAACTCAAACAAAATTCCTGCACAAACTCACATGAATTACATATTATTCCCAACATAAGGAACATACATTCACATCAAATTTTAATCTAAATAACATGCATTCAGACATCCACTAACCCCCAAATCACCGCAAGAATACATGTATGGACAGAAAACTTTTCAATAGATCAGGACAAGGTACAGGCGATCGTTCATCGAGCCAATTATCTGAGAATTCTGAACGCAGACCAGCTGAAGAGGATGTGACATGTTCATGCAAAATTGATACATGTATATGTAGCTACCATTGGGTACATTGGGCAGCTAGGTGTTTTAAACATTGAGTCTCCCACATCTGGCCAAATCCCTTATCCGAATGAGCACCAGTCCCAACATGTCCAGATAGGAGAGGTCGGACTGTATTCCATTGCTATGAAGACCATAGTCAAACATGAAGAGAATGTAGAATTTCAGAAATAGATGGACCTAGTTCAAAGGATTTTGTGACACTTGTTCTTAGGTAGATGCGATAAAGGACCAAGTACTTCAGTATTCAACTCCAATAACACTTCATACTTAAGATGTCATTGAAGTCAGTTGTGTAGATATTTATTGACAGACAGACAGAAGGCAGACAGAAATTGTGGGCTGACATTTTTAACATTTGGATACATTTGTTGAAATGTAATTTACTCTGACATTGATATAATATATATACATATATATTGTATGAGGCTTTCATAAATTCAAAGTGCAAATTACAAATTTCAGAACAAAATTGCAATTCAAAATGATTCAGTCCCATGGACTGGTTGACGGGTGGTTTTGTCACAATACAGGTATTGTGAATTGCATGATAATGGTTGTCAAATGTTTATTTTAATTATTGAAGTTGTCAATGTATTCTGCATTACAGCACACTCACATTGTAATGAACACAGTTATATTACTATATGATTTTTATTGTGTATTTGTTCAGTTATACAATGAAATTTTGAAATAATGAAAGAAAACTGCTGGTCCCAAGGACTCCATTATTACAGGAGTCCACTGTAATCATATTCTAATCTAGATCATTTGGCAGTAATCGTAATATGAAAAATTGAATGTACAAACCTGAAATGGAAGATAGGAATTTTGGCGTATTATGTTAGAATAATTGTTTATTGTCCTTCTGCTTTCCAGATGAACAAAGATTCCCATATAGTGCTATGTGGACAGATCTCTATGTATAACAACTTAGACAAGGAATACCCTCCCCTTCTGCCTGATGACATTGCAGATAGGGTGAAGAAGCTGGGTATTACTAGAGAACGTTTTGTCGTCTTGACGTATGCCAAAGAGTTTCCTGAAGGCATGTACCAGTTGGCGACTTGGGTCAAGGAAGGCAAACTCAAGGTATGGAACATTCAGGAGTTTGAGTAATCTTCACCTACAACCCCTTCTAAAAGACTCATTTCATTTTGGTTTAAAATTGTTTCTATCTCATCTTTCTGAGTATGTTTACCTTCACCCTTTGATTTAGTATGTTAGGGCTGCTTCAAATCAGTGTGATCCAAATCAAACATTCTTTAAAGTCTGTCTCTTGTCACACCCTATTGGCAGGATAAGGAAATATTAACCTCCCTATACTTGGATCTTCTTTACAGACAGAAAGTATTGCAGTGAAATGTTTCACAGCAATTTTGATTCTGAGGATATTGTTACTTGCACCAAACAAAGAGTTACAAATGTATGTGTGTATGCCTTTTAGCATGCATATGTTGAGATTTATTGTAGCAGAGAGGTGGGAAGCCACCTCCCTGATTGTAGTGAGGAAAATGTCCATGTTGTGATGATAATTCCTGTTAACCAGTGGTCCCTTGTAATAATTGTGATTTTACATGCTTTCTTTCCCATGTTATGTTGATAAAATCATTATCATTAGAAGTGCATAGAATTCATTTACAACAAAGTTGTAAGACCACTCTCTTTTCTACAATGAAAACAGGTCCTTTATCTGGATACATGGTTCACATGAAAAAGAGGGCAATAGGCAAAACTGAAAGTACATTCACCCATGCTCTAGAGACAAGCTGATTACACTACCATTAGACAACAAAAATGTTAAGAGATCATTCAGTCACTAGACCTAGGTACAGAAGCATTGTACTCTGAAAGTAACAAATATTCCATGCCTGTGATGTTCTTGTACTCTTGAATATGTGTTATTCAGAGGCAGTTTCAGTGAGGCTCCTGTGCAACAATCACCTTATTACCAAACCGCTCCATTTACTGACATTATAATGATAATGGGTGTGTTCATATACTTTATCCATTATTGCCCCTCCAGCACCACCATCAAAAAATGACCATCAATACCTTGCATTCCCTAATAAGGTGTCCATGCCGCAATCACAGTCCATCAATCTGATTGTGCATTGAATAAACCAATAAAAGAGTGACATTCTCCTGAAAACAGACTAGCACAAAGGGCAAGAACACTTGTTAGCTACCATAGTACACAATAGACCAAACACACGACCGTAGTTAGAACATTCACTCACCCAGTTGGTGATAAAAGTTATCAAGAGGTCCAAAGTTTGATGCTCTCCTGTTTGCTGGTACATGGTTCATGAGGTTTTCCTTATTTGTTTTCGTGAGATCAGCAAAATTTCTGCAGAACTCGTTTTTACGCCTCCACCATGAAATGTTACTGGAAGCATTATGTTTTTTCGAGTTGTCAGTTGTTCTTCCATCCGTAATCAATTTTGTGGACAGCATAACTTAAAACCCCTTGAGGTATCCTGATGAAACTTGGTATATGTATGTATGTATGTATGAATGGACAAAGTTGTGCCTGTCTATTTTTGGGTACACATGCTCAAGGTCAAGGTCAAATTCTCAAAATAATACCTTTTCCCCTCATATCTATGCAATGCATGAAGGTATTTTCTTGAAACATACTTAATACATGTATTACTCAATAAAGATTCTCTAGGGAAAGTTTTGGGCCATGGGGTCAAAGGTCACACAAAAAGGCTAGAATATCACTTTTTTCTCTGTATTGCTCAAGGTGTCTTCATAAAACTAAGTACATATGCATGTACTGCTTGACAGTGATTTTCCCCAGACTTTTTTGGTCATAGGGGTCAAAGGTCAAGGTCAAATTCTCAATATTTCACTATTATCCCCATATCTATGCAATGCCCGAAGGTATTTTCTTAAAACTTACTATTTACCTGTATTACCAGGTAAAAGTTCTCTGGGAAAGTTTTCTACCATGGGGTTAGAGGTCAAAGGTCAAGGAAAAATAATGAAACTTCATTTTTTCTCCACATCTTGGAAATGGCTCAAGAAATTGTCATGAAATTAGTACATACATTATATACATATAATATACTGCCTGACAATTACTTTTGGAAATTTTAAGGTTATTGAGTCAAAGGTCAGCTTAAAGTGCGATAATTCTGCTATGTAATTCTGAAATTACACGTTTTCTTCACACCTTGGAGATTACTCAAAATGCATAAACTTAATAAAAGTAGGTATATACAGTATATAGACATACATTACTGCACACTGATTCTGTAGGGAAAGATTTTTAGCCATGGTGTCACAGGTCAAGGGAAAATGTTCAAATGTCACAATTTTTCCCATATTGGGAAAATAGTTTAAAGTATTGTTAATATAATAGATGTTACTACATGTAATTAGTTATTCAGAAGAATTGTGGGCCATAATGGTCAAAGGGGAAGAATCAAAGGCCAAGTGGAAATGTTCAAATCCCAGAATACCTGCTCTTTTAAACAATTCAGCCGTCCATCTAAATGAAATGAAATGAAATCTAAATGAATATAAAGGAAAGTAAACACTTAACACATTTATGACAAGCATGCCATTATATATATATATATATATATATATATATACACATTGTGTATATATATATATATACACATTGTGTATATATATATATATATATATACACATTGTGTATATATATATATATATATATATATACATTTTTTTTTTTTTTTTTTTTTTTTGCTATTTATGTGAAACTTGTCTCATATTGGCAAGATGTACTGTAGGTGTATTGGGGAAACCATGCATTATGGCAGAGACTAAAAAAAAAAAAAAATTATGTTTGATTTAGATCACACTGATTAGAAGCAACCCTCACATACTAAACCAGAGGATGAAGGTATTCAGAATGATGGCATAGGAGTCACCATAGCGACAAATCTAGTTTCTTTTGTATGTTGGGTTCTGAAAATTGCTTGTTTCTACATGTATTCAAGATAAATCACACATCATAAAAGGTTAACATGTTAAAGAAATCTGTTAAAAGGGATGCAAACTCTTTTATCCGACCCTGCTATGGGTTTACCCTGTTCAGGATCGGTGATAACAAAAGAAAGCCATGTAGCAGACAAAGATAGCAGGGGGAATAATCAAAAGGTGAAAAAAAGGAAGAAAAGGAGATGGACAGGCAGATTTGAAAACATTCCCTGGTAACCAGTATTATGAATAAAAATCAATCTTTCATAGTTGCTGTTAAAGGAAGTCTCACCAAGAGTGACAGTAATCATGTGACATGTTCATTATCCCTTTCTTTTTCTTTGTAACTTTTCTTTCCTTGTAGGTGAAGGAGACAGTGGTTGAAGGGTTGGAGAACACTGGGGCAGCCTTTGTGTCCATGATGAAAGGAGGAAATATTGGCAAGATGATAGTTCATGTTGCAGATCCATAGACCATTGGACCTGTCTCTCAGTCTCAGCATCATGTGGTACATTGAAATAGCTATTTTTCAGATGAAATATCTCCCAGAGACCAAAAACTAAGCAATGTGATGCCTTTAACATGAATAAACAAACACACAGGTAAAGTGCATGTAATTCCTTATTTCCATGTTGATTTGTTGTAGGATCTACTTGTTTACTGTTCCTTGACTTTGCAAGTCATCAATCAAGAATACATAAGAATTCATGCGTCCTGTGACAGAATGTAACCCATTGCTTGTCATATTAAGTTTTGACACTCGTCTTTCCAGGGAAATCTAGTAAAGAGAAGAAAGTTTGCGGGTAGTCTTTTCACACCTGTGGTGTGCATGTATTACAAAACATACAATTTGTCTTCTGCAAACTTTGTTAGAGTAATATGTTCATGTCAATGCTTTTGTCACCACATCCAAGTTCATATTCTGTATGCTAAATCCACAAATAGGGAATTTTTGATTGTGCTGTAGTTGAGTAATCACTTGGGTGAAATGATTTGCAGTACAACTGTATGTGCAAACTAGACAACCCATAATGAAACCTTGAGTAGCTGATGGTTTTTCTCCAGGAGTGGATGGCTTTCCCTATCATGGAGATCACAGGTACCTGTATGGCCGTCACCACTTGGGGCAGTGCAATACTAAATTTGCTCTTGGGGAATAGAGGTTTACAGTGACACCATTTGTATGCAATCATTGAAAGGACTGTTCTTGGGTGAAAGAAGAACCTAGAAAGATGAAAATGGAGGAGGGAAGTGACATAGGGAGAGTGTAAGCTGAGAAGCAGCAGTGAGCTGGAAGTTGAAGTTGCCCTCGTGGAGACCGGAGGTTAGGAAACGGACAGTTGTTAGAAAGTAAAGAGTGAGAAACGGGTAAAAAGTTCAGAAGTCGGTGGGAGGAAACAGATGAATCAGAAAGCAGGTAGGAGAAGGAGAAAGTTGGAATATCATGGAGATTAGAGAGAAGTGAAGAAGGTGTGAAATTCTGAATGATGTATTAGGGAATAAAGTCAGAGAGAACAAATTCAGCATAAAGCAGTGCAAACTGTGGAACACGGAATCAAAACTATGAAAAGTGAAAAGGGGAGGGGGATTTAGTGGATCCTAGGAAGAACTCCTTTGGGAAAGAGTTAAGGAAGAAATAGAATCCTGAGGATGATTCATGTGGAAGAAGATAGTGAAATGTAATGCTGAAAGGGAGGAAAAGAAAAGTGAGAAATAAGTCCCTGAAAAAAAAAATGTTAAGTGATGAAGTGGTCTTGTAAAGGATCGTTGGATTGTAAAGAAAGCAGGAAATATAGAAAGAGGAAGGAAAGAGGTACTGTGGGTTGAAAAGAAATTAGGCTGTAGGATAAAAGAAAGAAGTGGAGAGTCATGAAAACGACCGAGGAAAAGCTATAGAGATGTAGTATAAAGAATAAGTATAGTCCTTTCAAGGACTGCATACACATGAGGTAACCGCAAACCTCTTCTCATTTACATCACCATGAAAACTTCAAATAACATAGAGATGTGTTCTGTTGGGAAAATCAAAATCTCTGGTTACAATCTATGCTCCTCTCTGATAAAAATGAGAAGCTTGGCAACAGGCATTCTATCAAATCATCAGTTGGAACCAGAAACAATGTCATGTAAAAGAAGACAGTAGATAATGTTGGAGGCAGATGACAAGATGTTAAAGGTTGCGAAGCTCTTTCCACATTAACAATATCTTAGTATCAGTGGCTGTAGTGTTTTTAGATGTAAAAGTTTGAGACACACAGATTATAGAAATGACCTAACTACAAATTCATTGCTATCAACATATTATTACAACACAGGAACTTTTTCAAATGACCTCTTGGCAATTGAATGCAAATGTTTACTTTTTCATTAAAGGGCATGTTTTGCATGGAACATCTCAGAAGTTTTTATGACCTGAAAAATAGTGTGAGAGACTTTGATTACATTGAAAACCATCGTGTATAATTGATAATCAGGAGAAGAATAATCGTGTAAAAAATGGTGATAAATGACTGATTTATAACATTTTAGAAGAGAAAATACAGTACGTACTGTTTGACAGGGTGCTTTTTTTAATTGATTTTTTTTTTTCTGGCTGGAAATAGATATTTTTAATTAGCTACATGTAACTCAGTGTGATAAAGTGACAACACTGAAGATTATCAGAGGTAAGTTTCATGTCATCAGGCAGAGAGCTCTGATTAGACGTTTAAAAAACAGATATGTCGTGTTACATGTGGGACATTTTGTCGTGTATTTGTTTGGTGTGTGGAAAACCATACTAATAAATCTTTGATCTGGTCAGAGAAGTAGAATCAGTTGCATTTATGCAGATACATGTATGTATGCAGTGTTAAGAGAACAATATCCACATATCTGTCAAGTATTACTGGTGTTCCGTTGAATAAATGAGATTATCCCACATGTAACACTATATTTCACATTTTTGCAAATGGGTCCCCTGTAATTTACTTAAATTTGCATCATACCATTTTTTTTTCCCTCAAGGAATTTCAAACTTCAACTGATATGCTTAAAAATAGTACAAAAACATTTCAATTTTGAGATATGACATTTTGTCTCTCAGGAGACCTTATCAGGGACTTAAAGAATTTCTATGTAGCACGCTGAAAATCAGAATGACAATATAACTTCCTGAGCTAGAGTTTTGTTTGTTTGTTTGTTTGTTTGTTTGTTTGTTTTCTGTTGAGGGTGCATGATGCTTCAGTTTGACTGAAATGATTATGTACAGAAAAATCAGAATTGACAGATAAAGTTTTGTCTCAGTCTGACGAGGTGTAAGAAAGTTATGGAATTTTACTTTCACATCTCTTCCAGGAACAGTAATGCCATTAACAGTCATATGTAAAGCCTACAATATCATGCTGTATGTATATGATTTCTAGTGTCACAGCTTTGCAAGTTCCCCCATTCATGTGACCACAAGAAAAATGATATCCTTCACATAAAAATTTTCTGCAGTTGGAAGAATCTTTAGCACTAATGACTTTGTAAAGGAAGGGGGTCTCAGTTGCTGATGCTCAGTTGACGCAAAGGATGATTTTACTTTATTTTTCGAATGTAAAAACGAGTACATGTAGTGATTCAAGAGCATGATCAACACCTCATTAATAGGGCCTATATGCATTTATCATAATATTGACTACTAATGCCTTTTTCATCTAACTTGCTGTAAAGGTCCCTAAACTCTGTCAGTGTGTGATTTTCATATTTCCTGTGATTGGTTTCGATGAAAGTTCTGTCAAATTGTACACCAGCGTTGTAGAAATCAATATTAAAGAAAACATATTTAGTATTATTGATCTCTAAGTTTGAAGTTGTGCAGTTCGTTAAATGTGTAGTGTGCACTTATGTTTTTGTGCGGTGGCCAGGAGTGTAGATAATCATGTTGTGTATTTCACTGAATGAATGTGTGATGTGTGTATACAACCGCGTGTTTGTGCGTGTGTGGGATGCCTTCTATTTCATTGTGTAATTATCGCAGTGCACCACTACAGGAGATGTCTACTACTCAGATTCTTGAAAGCAAAAAAAAAAAAAATAAAAAAAAATAACAATAATGATAAATAAATGAATGAGTAAAAATGAAGGGGATGGGACTCTTAAGGGGTAAACCTCATTGTCATATCCAGGAATTTAATGATGCGTTTCTAAATACTCCAATACGCTACCTCTCGGAAAGTGAAATTGTTCGTGACTTTCAATTACTCGCTTCGCTGCCTTAAAACTGGTCGAGCGGGGACAAACGTCAAAACAAGATCGATTACAATGATTAGAATAACAAGGAAAGGACGCATTGTTCAACAATATTTCCAGATATACGGGATCCTAGGTTACTAATGTCTTTTATTATAATGACAATACAATAACGTCAAGTAGTAGTGGGCGTAGCAATCCAGAAATAGTATGTCGTTTAGAGAGTTGATTCGAAGAAAATTATTATGCATTGACACCCGGTAAAGCGTCAAAATAGATTGTGTGGAACGATGTCTGTTCGGCGTAATGATATTGGTTCTGGTCTTTTGCTTATCGGGCCTTTCCAGCAGCAGCAAAGACTTTCAATCTAAATAATCAATGACCAATCAAAATGACAGAAATGAAGATCACTGGAATGTAGAAATAAAGTATCATAGTATGACATATGCCTGTAATGAGTGGTAGTCTGGGGAATTTTCAATCGAACAAATTACGATCGTGTACAATTTTTTTCCTACAGTCCAAATATAAGTCATTCTACAATATTTTCTTTTACATATTTTGTACGTTTTTATGTGTTCTTATAAACTAATACTATATATCAAATACAAAATCCAAGTGTGCTGTAAGAAAGAGTGTTTTACCATCAGTTTCGTTGTAATTACTATGTGGCATAATTCTTGCTGACTCAATATAAGGAAAACCTGCATTCTCTATCAATGTCCATTTTTTAAGCACATCCATGTACACGTCATTTCTTTTTTTTTCTTTTTTTTTATTGTTTCTTATGGTTTGCATTTCGGTCATTTGAGTTGGATGAAATGAAATGGGAAGTGAACTGCTGAAGTCTTGGAATACAGTAGTCTAGTCTGGAAGCATCAGGGAACCCATTTTAAAAAGCTGTCAAATCCCTAAAAGGCATTTTCCATTAAAAAAAAAAAATCCCCTTATAGATAAACTTCGTTTTAAGACGTAGGTCTCCCTACAAGTATTTAAATCTCCTAAACGTCAGGATCGTGCGCCAATAGGCCTGCTCCTGACATTTTACACGCCAACGTACAAAACCACACTACACACACGCACATTCCCACAAGCGTGTGTGTGCGCGCGCGCACACACGCACATACACATCGCATACGTATACACACCCACACCTTTTTAGCTAATAATGGAAGATAGAAAATAAACACACCTGGAAAACTTCACTCCAGTCAGACGTCAACGAGCCCTGGTACGCGATGTTAGCAGACGAAGGAAAGCGCCACCCTACCTCCCGACTAAAGTACTTATCAGCAACTTGTGAAACGAAACTGGCTCACACAAGTGAATGAATTGAAGTGTGTATTATGCTTTTCAGTGGAGTAATTTATCATCTAGATAATTTATAGTATCAAACAGCTTACTCAGTTGACGAGAGCCTCGCAACCACATTCATATCAGGAACCATACTCGAGAACTGAATCGCATCGCCATTCGTTCTTTCCAAGAACTGTAAGGAACTGGAATTCCCTGTCGTCAGAAATTGTTTCAGCGCCATCTGTGGGATCATTCCGAAACCGACTTACGGTTGATCACAGTGGCTAGTTGTTTTCTTCAAATTTTCTGTGTGCTTCTAAATATCTGTAAATAAACTGTATTATAATGTAAATAGCACAGTCTGCAAGAATCTTCAGCCTATTGAAGGAGGCAGACTTAATCAGAAGAAGAAGAAGAAGAAGAAGAAGAAGTTGGGGAAGCATATACATGTAGATTCAGCAAATTTGAACACGGGCCCTTGTGAGGTGATGGTTTCGGTGACATATTCCTCATTTAGTTTTTCTACTGTTCAGGATAAAAATCAAACAGGTACGATTAAGAAGTGCTTGGAATAGTCTCTGATTGTCATCAATTTCTTCATAAGGAACGATTCCGGCATGGCAATTAGCAGGAACGTTACCTGCAAAGGCAGATCAAGAGTAAGTTTGTCGCTAATTTTTTGACTTGTCGAGGTTATTTTTCCCATTCTTTATTGACAGTTCATTAGATGAAACTTATTTCTCGCATGAAATCGATACGTCCAATAAGTCTCTGTGTGTGTGTGTGTGTGTGTGTGTTTTACACTAAAAAAAAATATGCAACATGGGTTATTGAAGTGCATTAAACATTACTGCAATTGCGATAACGTGGAGGATTAACAATTTTCCAAATATTCCACCAATAGTGTGCACTTAATCGCTAAATATCAATTCTAAAAATGCAAAAGCTCCCTCTCCCATCACACCCCATCCCGTTCAGTCCAATGCCATAGATATTGGTAGGCTTTTATACAATCTGGGGACTGAAAAATGTCAATGATTATTTGCAACAATATCTGTGCACCAGATCGTTGAATATCTAAAATACCAAAGTTCCTTATTGTCGGAAGGAGTGGGGTGGGGTACCATACCCTCCTCTTCCCACCCCTGCCACCCCGCTCCGTCCAACTCAATTTAGTATAGTGAAGGCATAATAAAGCAGTATATAGATGATGACTGGCGGGGGAGGGAACATACCGAATGTTCCACCCGAACGGTTTGAAATGCTATTGAGGGAGGTTATAAGTCCCGAGACGAAGTCGAGAGACTTATAGCCTCCTTCAATAACATTTCAAACCCTGAGGGTGGAACGTTTGGCACATGTTCCCGACAACAAAAGTCATCATCTGATATATTATATGGGTTAGTCAAAGTGAAAAATATGATCGTTCAATCGTTTGGTATCGTTTGTCATTTGTTGCGTGAAAATGTTTTCCCATGAGAGAACATTACAAAAATGTTCTGTTCATGGGCGAACATAACCAATGTGCCTCCATCACGGGACTGCCAATCACTAAGCGGTATTTGACTAACCCATTTAATAGAACAAAATGTGACACATACCCTTCAACATTTTCCCTGAATGTTGGTTTCCCTTTTTTTTCCTTTTTTTTTTAAACTGAAAATCTGTCCAAACTCCACCAAAGTGTGAACCAAATCACACTTCTAAAACTTCTAAAAAACACATTCTAAAACGAGGGAACTTTTGCGCGATATTATTTGGAACGTGAAATTGAATACTCTGGTACATTATACATTTTTGTATAGAGTATTGGAAACTTTTCAATCCGCCCACATGTTCTACGTCTATGGAGGTGAGCTGAAAAAGAAAGGAGGCATCCCTGTCCCACATGGGGGAGCTTCCGCGTTTTTAGAATCGAATTTAAGCGAACTGGCGCACATTTGGTAATCTTCAGAGAAAAAATTGTACCAAGTCTATGGAGGAGGACTGGGGTGAGAGGTAGTATCTCGATTCCCTGCACTTGCGGGAGCTTTTGCCCATCTAGAATCTAGTACACACTCTTGGTTGAATATTTGGAAAAGTTTCACTACTCAAAGTTTACTAAAAGTCTGGGTGCCAAAGTCAGATTTTGGGCCTAACCTTGTTTTATCGTCCGCCCGATATTTTTTCGATGGTTTTCCCCTACATTTTGAGGGTGCTTAATGAATCCAAGTCTGGACGTTGCAACTTCTGCATCATTGAGGTTTTTTAGATATGGCCGCCAAAAATTGAAATTCCAACTCAAGTATTTCCTTATTAATGATAAATGAATAAATACAAAAAATGATTGTGTTACCCTTTTCGAGGATGTTGAATCTGAATTTGGTTGACGCAACTCTTGAATCCCCGAGGATCTTGAAATATTGAAAATTTTTGATGTCCATCTTTGCGGCAATCTTGAATGTCTCAAAAACCTCGATGCCACAGTGGCATCAACGAGATTCGGATTCAGAACCCTCGAAATAGGTTAAAACTATTATTTTTTTTTCAGATTCATTAACATTTTATAAGGAATTACTCACATTACTGAATTTCAGGTTTTGAAGGTCATTTGGATAGACCTATCTTAAAAAAAAACAAACAAAAACAAAACAAAACCGAAAGTGATTCAAAAGCTGCTTCATCCAGATTCGGATTCAGCTCCGACGCCCGAACTGAGATAGAATCATCAAATTTTCCACATTTACACCATTCATGATAAATGGAAATATTGGAATTTCAATTTTTGGCGGCCATCTTGAATACCTCAAATTCGTCAAGAATACAAGACTTGCGTCACTCAGATTCTGATTCGCCACCCTTTAAATATGGTGCTGGGACTTCATTTTTGTTTCCATCTTGCTATATGAATAAGGAAATAATTATAGGAATTTCCGATTTTGACGGTTATTTTGAATATCTCAGAACCCTCGAGGATGCACGAGTTGCATCATCCAAATTCGGATACAAATCCATTATACATCACGTTGCACATAATGGGGGGGGGGGCATGGTTGACTCTAACATGTTCATCCCCCCCCCCCCCCGACGCCCCTGCTACGATGTTCTTATTTATAATAGGCCTTTTTTTTTCTTTTTTTTACTTTGTCATTGGGACGAATTTGGATGTATTACATTGATTAGTAATAATCATTGGAAATGCGCTATAAAAAGACTATTTGTTATTATAATTCTTATTTGCATGTTTGCAATTACTCATCCTCCAGATGGAAGGACTCTTGACCGTCTTATCTTTACAACAAACAGTCATCCTTGTTTCCTTGCTTGTGTCTGTCGGTGAGTGTGACATACATACTTTTTTCTCCGCTATATATAGCTGAAGAATTGTACTAAGTGTACCTTGTCACAAAATAGCATTGTGAAATTACTCAGATGGGCATAATCGGCTACAAGCGAAGAGCGTCTTTTTTACTTATGAGATATTGCCTTTGTGGAGTTAATCTGGGGCATGAAGCTGAAGAATTGCACTAAGTGTACCTTCTCACAAAATAGCATTGTGAAATTACTCAGATGGGCATAATCGGCTACAAGCGAAGAGCGTCTTTTTTCCTTATGAGATATTGCCTTTGTAGAGTTAATCTGGGGCATGATGTTAAACTTCATTACACAGCAGTGAAATTGACAACGAACTTGCAATTGTAGATTTCTTCGCTTTGACAAGGGTCATTGGTGAGAAACAAAGTAATCTAACTCGGTCGTTTTACTGGCTGAAAAGATGATAACACCCAAAAGAACCCAAACAACGTTCATGATATCGTTTCCGCAAACAACTGATTAATGTGGTAGATATCTGTCAAACTACCCTAACAGTACTCGTGATGGCGAATCCCATGATTTATACAATCGCCATTGCCATAAGTTATTGCTATTCATTTTTCACGTTAATGGCGCCGAAAGTGGACATGCTGTGAAGCAATGGAGATCTTGGTAACCAAACTTGGATGTTTCGCTGGCTGAAAAGATGATAACACCCAAAAGAATCCACGACAAAGTTCATGATATCGTCACTGCAAACTACTGATTAATGTGGTAGATATCTGTCAAATTACCCTAAAAGCGTAATGGCAAATCTCATGATTTATACAGTCGTCATTGCCATATTTGCTATTTTATTTTTCATGATAATGGCACTGAAAGTGGACATACTGTGAAGCAATGGAGATCTTGTATAGCACCAACCTTGTTGTACCAAGGACCGCGGAACCGGAGGTGAAGGAGCTCGGATGAAGGGCTGCCGCTCCTCTTACACACACACACACACACACACACACACACACACACACACACACACACAAACAAACAAACAAACAAACACAAGCAATTATTGAAACCAAAGAATAAGAAGGGGAAAAGACCAAGTAGGCGGGAATATAGCGTCGCCCCTTGAACCCGCCCCGCTTCCCATTTATACTTTCCGCCCCCATGAATGTACAGGTGCTTTAGTCATGTTAGTGTGACTATGAAGCAGTAGTAGCATTTTCCTATGTGTACTTTTACCCAAAAACCTTTACTCAAAGCAATAAAACCTGTGTCTGTTTACAAATCACAAGTGCAAGAATTTGTGCTTATATCATTTACAATGTGACCCGTTTTGAGAGGTGTGAAACTGAATCAAAATTGAATTGAATTGAATGAAGTGTTGAATTATCTCTTACATTTACAAAATATTTATATTTATACGTAAAACCATTATATATATATATATATATATATATATATATAGGCCATGTAGGCCTATATGTGTATATTTTTTAGGTAGTGTTTGAAAGAGAAAGAGAAAGAAGGAGAGAGCCACTACTTTAATGTCTGTCCGTAAAATCGGGTAAAACACTCCGAGTTTCTCCGTTTGAAGCACTGGGAGCCCCGGATGTTGGCAGTGTGAGTGCCTGTTCTGCGAAGTTTGAGTGCAGCGGATCGGAGTGGGACGAGGAGGCGGGAGAAGTAGTGCAATACCAACCGATTCCCGTGGACAAGACGTCAAGATTAGCTGTTTTGATGAGACACTTCCCGCTCCCAGAGAATATCACCATGTATAAATGTATGAAACCCGGTAAGTCACAGATGCCATGTCATAAACGGGAATTCCAATGCAGTTGAAAATAAGTCTGAAAGGGAAGGAGTAAAATTTTCTTAGCACAACAATGAAAATTTGATGACAATTTATCGAATGAAAAAAAAAGAAAGAAGTTATGACATTTCAAAGCTTTGCTTATTTTGCAGGCAAAAGTTCGTGAGCAGTCAACATGAATATGCAAAGAGTGAAGTAATGATGTCATTCTCTTACACTTGCCATTTTAGTTTCTACATTCCATGCAGTTTTTTTCATTCAAACGCAATTACGCTCTTAAATACTAGTATATCTTACCGATTATTCGTTTTCCACTCCAAATTTGGATGTGAGCATTCAATTTCGGCAGGGATTTCCAAGTTCATGCATTCAAAATTAGTGCGATTGGTTCGATAAGCAGGATAATAGCACTTTCGGTTTCGTTTTTGAGCAACTTATTTTCACAATATTGAGTATTTGAATGCACGTATACTTATAAAAAGCACGAGTGATTATATCCAGTCAGTCATTGAATGTTACTTTTACTTTTTATTTTACATTCCATCATCATGATCAGCATTTGTTTATTTCAATATCCAGATTGTTTTCTTTTGCCAAACTTCAACATAACATATTCATCTCGTCATGTCATCACATGCTTGTCTTAATCTCTACATCTTTATTTTCATGTAGATCATCATAGAAATTGTGTATAGTCTTCATTTGACATCTTTATCTTGATTATGACCATCACAATGCTTTGTGATCTTCATTATTTGCAACATTGTGTGTGGTCCACATGTTGACGTTTTTAACATTAAATCTAAAACGCAGTGCAAGTAAAATACTTTTTATGGACATTGCACAGGTTTAATTTAATGCTCCTTTTATGAACTTGTTTGCCCATATCCGAATTTGAATACTCGGAAAGAACTGGCGACAGGTGAGGTCGAAGTTGAACAACCATTGCCAATGAAGTAGAATGCGTAAATGCGATATCGATTGCCAAATTAGTCAATTTGAACGAGGAAAAACGATTTTGAATGACCTTACTTTGATGCCTGAGCAAATTTCCCGAAAGTGAATGCTTCTGATATGAAATTAAATGACATTACATTGAAAGTTCCTGGGAAAACCTATACTATCCTGAAGTTATTCCACCATGCAGGAATAACATAACATAATATTGAATGGGTTAGTCAAATACCGGTTAGTGATTGGCTGAACACAGTCACGTGGTGGAGGAACATTGGTTATGTTCGCCCATGGGAGAACATTTTTGTAATGTTCTCCCATGGAAAAACATTTTCAGGTAACAAATGACAGAAGGACCCGCGCACAGTGAATTTGGCTCTGCGCGAGCGATCGAGTGCGTTGTGCTGGTGGTTGACGTTGACGTATTTGACGTATTTGACTAACCCATATAATATAACAGATGATGACTTTTGTTGTCGGGAACATGTTCCAAACGTTCCACCCTCAGGGTTTGAAATGCTATTTCGGGAGGCTATAAGTCCCGAGACGAAGTCGAGGGACTTATAACCTCCCTCAATGGCATTTCAAACCATTCGGGTGGAACATTCGGTATGTTTCCTCCCCCGCCAGTCATCATCTATATAATGTTTTACACTTGAATAACAGACACAACGAATTTTCTTTGTTTACATGAATGGAAAATTTTGAGGTGATGTGACATCATCAGCTAATTCCTTTTCATATTCATATCAACTGAACGAGAACTATTCTGCAGAAATTAGTGAAAATTCGCAGTTTCATAACTTTCCTTATTTCTATACGATCATGATTAAATTTTTACCGTTGTATACAATATTCGCAAGACTTTATTCTTCTTGTTTGAGAAGTGCTGCTGAAGTGATTTAATATCGACTGAAGATAAGTGCCTGACGTGCCATGTGATCGGTTTAGCCTTTTCATATGAAGCACAGTCACAAAAAGAAATTAAAGAGCTTTTGAACTGATTTTTATCAAACAAATGCCTGGCTTAAACTACTTTCTTGCTGTTGACAGCTCTTTATGAATTGAGTAAGTAATATTTTCAATTTCTTTTGATGGGATTGTGTGATGTTTATACCCCGACCCGGCCAAATATCGGGAATCGTTAGGCTTACTTTGTTTGACATATCAAGTTAAAAATAAAGTAAAAAAAAAAAAAAAAAACGTCTCCGAAAATTTTGAGAAGAAAATCATTGTTAGTTACAGATTATTATCAGGGCCGTCATAATATAACAGTCATACCATTCAGTACACGATTACCACGTTGGGAATGACAGTTACTGGATATTCCAATATGCATAGGCATCATGACATATTATAGCCTAATGGTTTTGTAAATAGCAAATCCAGTAAAGTTTAATGCCAATGTGATGATCATGTACTGAATAACTTGATAATCACGCCACTGTCCGATGAACTGGACAGTGGCGGACACACACGCACACACACACGCACACATACTCACACACACATGATGATATGAATAGACGCTGTACATTTTCAGATTTCTCCCCCCTCTACCCCCTCCCCCCCAAAAAAAAAAAAAAAAAAAAAATACCATGCCCTCTGAGGTTGTGGGATGCAAAATTTGATTGCCAAAATTAACACGATGTTCTGGTAAAAATAAAACATTCTCCATTCGTTTTCATATTATGTGCCTTTACCATCATGTTTACTGTAAAGATTACGATGCATGCCAGAGCAACCCGTGTGGAAACAACGGAACATGTGTTGACGGGTACAAGAATTACGAATGCCTCTGCGATGTCGGGTGGACTGGTCAGCATTGCTTATCAGGTGATTATGCATTTAACTAACCATCTCTCCTTCTTTCACGCCCCCATCTCTCTCCCCCATCTTCCGTCTCTTTCTCCGTTTCATTATCGTCGAAGTTTTTGAAAAGTCGCTTTGAAAATGACATTTACCTCTTGGTGTATTTGAAAACGTTTAGTCACAAAAAGTTAATCAACATATTATGTTGTTTAACCCTTCGTGACTAAACATTTTCAAATACACCTAGAGGTAAATGTCATTTTCAAAGCGACTATTCTGGGGTTTTTCAAGGTCTTCATGGGGACTGAGTCTTAAACCTTGACAATAAGAAGTCGTATAAATATGGCAAAAATACCCAATGTAAATTACCCCAGAATATAGATTGATAATGACAAGCTTTCTGTTGATCTCTTTTCACAGTGAATTCGTCATTATTTACCTAAACTGTTTCTCTAACCTCAAATTTCATAAATGATATGTGATATTTTAGTGCAGGAGAGCTTTGAAAATAAATGGATATGGCAAAACCTTCGAAAAGTGCACTTCCTTTTTTTTCATATTTGACACACACCCGTATGAAAAGATATTTCTGTATGTAAGACCTACAGGCATAAAAGACGCTGGTATAAGTTCTTGCATATAAGAGAGTATCACTATCATTTTAAGGCTTTTAAAGTTTTGACTTGTTGCGCTTTTACGCGGATCGCATGCTTTTATGTGTTTGCTCTTTCCCCGTAGATATCTTGGAATGTTCTAGTAACCCTTGTGGTAACAACTCTCAGTGCTTCGATCTCACGAATGGTTACTCTTGTGTCTGTGACGACGGCTGGGAGGGAACAAACTGTGACATTGGTGGGTAAAAAGTTTGCAGCGAGCCCTCTCCATGGTCCTGATTTTAATCAATGCTGGAGGGGAAGGGGAATAGAGAACAAGTCCATATCCTCCAATGGTGCTCAGGGGACACAAACAAAAGCAAATCAAAACGAAGATGACAAAGGCGACAGGCGACAAAATGCTACGCGACATTTGCTCCGCCAAAAATTGCTCCGTCGACAGTTACTTCGCGACACTTATCTCCATGTCCTTAGACAATATTAATCCATTCTGGTTCGATCATGATGTCTATGAACAAGAACTCCACTTTTTAAAATCCCTAAATTACTTTTTAATTACTTTTTGAATAAAATGAAAATTGAATGTCATTCTTACAATGGTAATTTCTATAAAAAAAAATGAAAAATTATGCAAATATTTGATTTTATGCATGTTCATGATTTGTTACTTTATGTAATTTAGATCTCGTTTTTATGATGCCATTATTCTTGAAATTAGCACCTCATGCGGAGGCATGCATAGGTCTTTTGCTATTTTAAATTTACCAAAGCAAGATGCTTCGTTGAATCCATGGGAAAGTTGAATAACGAATTGCATTTAGCATTCCAAACAGCATTTCTTGTAGTTATTGTATTTCTCTGATTATTGTCTTAATGTGCTAATGGACTCTTCATTATTCACCTTTTTAGGTGGGGGATTGTTTGTTCATTTTGGTGATTGAGTGTGCTTAAATTATGTGAGTAATGCTTGGGACATTCGCTCTTAAATACTTGACCGAAACAATCAATCAATCATATTGCTTGCTTCCTAATTGTATAAGCCTAAATACCTTCAAATCTGAACTTACTGAAGACTTATTTTTCCCACCAACTATGTGAATGATTTGTACACATTTTGGGAGCAGGGTGCCTTTGAATGTCTCTGCAGATAAATGGCGCTACATAAATGCTGCTTCATCATCATCATCCTATACAGAAATTGACGAATGTGCCAGCAATCCATGTGTCCGTGGCAACTGTGTGAATGATTTAAATCGATTCACTTGTAACTGCGAAGCTGGTTGGTTTGGAGTCACATGTAATTCAGGTAATGTTGATCAGTGCACACTGATTTGTCTCGTAACCGTCTAGTCACGGGGATATTTTTCCTAAATTCTTTTTAAATGGGAGAGCTTAGTGATGATGCTATCCGAGCAACGGTGAAAATGGGTCTGATATTAAAATTGATAATTGATCGTACTGTCCATTCTAATTGATGATCAGTATAGGGAAAGCTACTGCAGTCATGGCCAAACTGAACAGGCGCGTATGGAACAACAGTCAGCTGACCAAGAACACCACGCTCTGCGTTTACCAAGCCTGCGTCCTCAGCACCCTGCTATACGGCTCTGAGTCCTGGGCAACATATGCTGGCCAGGAGAAGAGGCTCAACACCTTTCACCTCCGTTGCCTCAGACGACTCCTGCACATAAAATGGCAGGATAGGGTGACAAATGCAGAGGTCCTCCAGCGTGCCGGCATTCCCAGCATGTTTTCACTCCTCAGCCAGAGACGCCTGAAGTGGTTGGGTCATGTGCGTCGAATGGAACCAGGTCGCATCCCGAAGGACATGCTGTATGGAGAGCTAAGCGAGGGGTCTCGTCCCATGAGAAGGCCGCATCTCCGCTTCAAAGATGTGTGCAAACGTGACATGAAGACGATGGACATCAACACCAACACATGGGAAGGTGTAGCTGAAGATCGTCCGCTATGGAGAGGCACCGTCAGGGAGGGCGTTCAGAGAGCTGAAGCTGTAAGGCACGTACAGCAGACCGACAGGAGAGCTAAGAGAAAGGCACGGGCAGTCTTAGTATTGGCCCCAACAGACTTCATCTGCTGCAAGTGCTCTAAGGATTGCCACTCAAGAGTGGGGCTTTACAGCCACTCAAGGCAGTGCAAACTTCTTGCCTAGCTAGTGCTACGCCATCGTTTCTCGAGACGAATGGATGCCAACCAACCATAGCTGTAAATATAGCAATCATCAAAATGATAATTGCGATGTTTACATTGATAATTAAGATAACTATGATAACAGTCATACTACTGCTATATTGGTACCTCTTTTAGTACTTACTATGATAACATTGTTGTTGTGTGCAAAAAGACGAATTACCTCTCGTAGAAATACCTCGTTGTCGGAGCATCTTTAGATACACCAGGGAGGTGGGTCCCACCTCCCTGGATACACTGCATAACGTAATAAAACTGCGTCTGGCTGGAACTCTCTCGTCTAGCTTACTTCGCTTTTCAAAACGAATGCCGCCAGAATATTTGACATTCTGATAATTATGATACATTCTTATAGTTATGTTATAATAGTGTTGTTCTGGTTTGTTTTGTTGTGTGTGTGTGTGTGTGTGTGTGTGCGTGTGTATGTGTGTGTGTGTTTTGCCTCTGTAAAGTACCGTATTGTATGGCGATCGGCGACGCTGTGAGCATGTTCTATGTTCATTTTTGATGGTTTGCTTCACTTGTATTTTCACCCGTTTCCGTCTTTTTGGCGTTCAACCTCAAAGACAGGAACGAGTGTGACAGCGACCCGTGCAACCATGGACAGTGTCAGGATGAAGAGGATGCCTTCACGTGTATCTGCGAGGCAGGCTGGAACGGGACGCTCTGCGAAACGAGTGAGATTATATCTATACTTGCATATATCGTGCCAAACAGTGTGATCATGAAAAGAACTGTAATTTATAATAAAAGATGACGAAATGACACAGTCCATTCGCATTGCAACACAATCATTTCTTAAAGTGCAATGCTGCAGCATGTTTAGAGTGATCTTTATGAAAAGGGTAACCAACCTAGTGAGAAGGAAAGTTCCAACAAAATCGCGCAGAAACATTCATAGTTGGGTAATTATAAAATTTTACATGTTTTCATCGAATTCAAGCATGTTGGAAGAAGGGATGATGTCATCACGTTACAACTCTTTTATTGGACATGTGTAAACATTCCAGTTTTATCAAAAACATGTTTTATGTGAAGGATTTAACAACCACAAAGTTATGCCTGCCTTAAAGTTTGCCGGAATAAATTCTACCAAGAGTTGCCATTCAGAAATACCATGCATATTATGCTTTATTCACTCATATAGTGTCAAAGTGTATTTTAGTGACGAACCATAATTTCAGAATGCGCAATGTTCTGCGGCCATGCTATTATGCTGTGATATTTCGTAGCCTACATTATGCCGATCTTGATTCTTCAGATGTGAATGAGTGTGCCAGCGGCCCTTGTGTCACAGGAGCGTGTGTGGATGGTGTCAACCGTTTTACTTGCCGGTGCCAGGACGGCTGGGTGGGAGAGTTGTGTGACCAAGGTGAGGATCGTATCAAGATATGAAAAACCTTAAGCTTAGAATCACAACCTCTTTTTTTTTCATAGATATCATCATGCCAAAAATATGCCATGCGCTTCTTTCTTCAGTGACATAAGGGCCTGGTCACACAAAGACTGGCCACCGACTTCCAGCAACCAAAAATTACTGACGAAAATCGGCAAACAATCAGCGACCGAAACCCCAACAATTTTCCATCGACGACTCGTTGCAGACCGCTTACCGACCGGTTGCCGACAATTTGCATAATACGGTACTAGTATTTAACGAACGGATGAGGGCATCTTGCGAACGTTTTTTGCTAACAACAACAACAACAACAACAACAACAACAACAACAGCAACAACAACAAGAAGTTACGATAAACAGGCGACTTCTCGCAGAAAGGTTGACAAATAGTCGGCATATGGTTAGTGTGGGTTCTGTCCCTTTTTCCTTGGTGCGATATTTTGCCAAATTCGACAAACCAAGAGAGGGCGCAAACAGTTTTCTGATTGCGATATGGAGACTTCGCACCCATGCATGCATTACAGGGTTCATACCTTTAAATGTAATAGAATATCCTTGACCGCATTACAAAATCGTACCAAAGATACTAAAATAAATGAAGAAAAAATAATAAAAAATCAGAAAAGGCATGATGCAGAAAACATTCATCAGTTGGGGAGAACGTACAATAGGAGATAGGCTTCTATGGTAACTTGTTGGCCAGCTTTCGTCCAATGATCAAGAAACAAGCAGGCAGTATATTAGAGAAACGGTAGAATCACTTGGCCTGAAGAAGTTCACAGGAGTGGACGAAAGCTATGACAGTCAGCAAGTCACTAGAGGTTGGTAGAGACCTAAATCTCCTATTGTGTTATCAGAAAAGGCAGTTTAGCAGAAACTATAGCTGCACATATTGAGTATGAATTCCTCTACAAACTGCATTTGGGTTGGAAGATGAAAGCTTTTCTCACGGAATTTAAAGGGACTATATTGATTGGGCGCATGCACAGAAAATATGAGATTTTTGGAGTAAAAGAACTCATAGTCTGACTTTGTGAACTCTTGGACAGAGTTTGAGCTGAAGAACCCCTCTCCCCCCCCCCCCCCCTGGAAATTTGATGGATGCTTGGACATGTGAATAAATCTGCCGTTACTGTCGTTCGGCGAGCTGTGGTTTTCTCCGTCCTTTATGGTATACCTCACCCTTACACTTCGCTGACACTCCCTATAGTGATAGTAAAGGCATGTCGTTGGTATTAGTGATTAATTTGTGTGGTCAAAAAACGGTGCATGAATAGGTAGACTACATTAAACAATAACAGAAACTGGCATGTGGATGCATCACGTGGACGCAGACTCTGTAGAGAACCCTTTAGCATCTGATGGGCGACGACCATTTTGCAGATGTTTCGCAGTCAGTTTTTAATTGGTCGGCAATTGTTCTGCAGTCATTCTTTCATTGGTAGGCAATTGGTCTGCAACTGGTTGCCGAACAAAATTCTCTATGCCAAATGCCAGAAATCACTGAAGACAAATCCTGAAGAGGTTGGCAACCAGTAGGGGACCAATCAAACACCAGAACAAATATTTGTCCACAATGAAATGGTCGCCAAGCTGTCATCAAACGCTGACAACCATTTGCCGTCTTAAGATTTTTTTTTTCACGCTTTGTAACAACCAGTTATTACTGACCGGTGACTTCAGAGATCGTAGAACGTTCTGCGACCGCGGTCTTCTCTTAGGTGTGACTAGGGCCTTACGAGTACTGTAAAAAGACAAGCTTTCTCAAAAATGTCCATAACCAACAAGGAACTTTTTGTTTCCCTAATAGGTTGTCATTTGTTGGGTAATTCCCTCGTGAAAGAAAGTTGCCCGAGCGTCAGATATTGAGGAGAAAGTGACGAGTTAGATTTGCCAAGGAGATTGGAACCAATGAAAAAAGAAATATCAATGATGTTTACAATTCACAAACATTTTATAATTGCCATTAGCATGATTTCAACTATCTTCTCGTTTGGGCTTTGTGTTTTCTATGTCATTTTTATTTTCCTCATAAGAATTTGACGAGTGTTCATTGAATCCGTGCTACGAGGGGCAGTGTGTGGATGGCCTTGATAGGTTCACATGCCTGTGTAACCAGACCGTCTCGAATTCTACAACACTTACCCCCTGCAACAATAGTAAGTATCTTTTTATACAATACAGTGTAATGATAATCATGCTTGACGACAAACAATATCTGCTGTTGAAGGGCTGTCAGTGCAAAATTACAAGACGACTCTTATGTATGTATGTATGTATGTATCTACCTACCTATCTATCTATCTATCTATCTATCTATCTATCTATCTATCTATTTACATACTTACTTACTTACATAATCCTTACCTATTCATGAATTGTGTACAAAACTGCTTTTCAAAGGCACCCTATAATTTTACACGGATTTATACATAATGAAACTACAAAGAAAAAATGATATGTACATGAATTACACAATTCCAATCACATACAACTCTAAAGTGAATAAAACAATATATAAGTATCGTTCAGATACGAAGTCAGAATATCGATAAATATAGTAGTTGAATAGTTGACAGTTGAAAGATAACCAGATGTCTGCATACACTCAACAAAGGCAGAAAGTAGAAAAAGAAGATAATAAGCCCATCTGCATTCACTGAATGCCCACAGACGTTCGTTTCTGTTCAAATCAAGTCAAATTCTAGAGCTTTGCAGAGTGTTCATGAAAGTATTAACTTAGGATTTGTAGTTATGAACACTACAAGGGAGTGCATTATAGAAGATAGCGACAACGTAATATATGTGAATGATCTTCCGTCATATTCCATCCTTGGACAGGGTACTTGAAGAAGTCACTGTTGAATATCGCATTCTTTAGTATTCATATATTTGTTTTTATGAGAGGTTCCAAATAAGATGGTACTAAATCAGTGAATTTTATCAGCAAGAATACCACATTGATATTTAACTCGCTCTTTCCTTTATTGATATTTTAATGTGCGTAACAATGTGTGTATGAACAGTCTGCATGAATCAAGAAAAATCATTACTAATTCTGTATTCAGATATGTATGCTGAATACAATGCATCTCTTGCATAAGCGAGGATTTTTCTCAAACTGAAAGTTATGACTAAAGTGTCCCCAAGCACTTGCCCATTTTGGTGCATGTCGGTAATGATACACTGACGAACTGCCACAGCCTAAATACTACACTCAATAAGTCTGATGGTCATTCTCTCTTGTTTGTTGCTTTCCGCTGTTTCACTGATTTTAGCTGACGTCAACGAGTGTGCTGCTCAGCCATGTCAACACGGACAGTGTATCGACACCGAGGACGGTTTCACCTGCGACTGCGACGAGGGCTGGAGTGGAACACTCTGTATCACGTGTATGACATCATTGAAATATTCACAGATATAAATCGGATAGATGTGTAACGTTTTTGCGGCTAAAGTTGGAAAACAACCGTTGAATGTAGCTGACCGAGCGTAGTGTTCGGCAATCTTTTCCTATTTTCATTTTACGCAGTGTCCAAGCCCATAAAGGTAACAAACCAGTGGGATCCGGCACTTTATATGGGTATCTCATTGGTTTAGGAGACTTTAGGTATGACGACTTGGTGACGACGTCTCCTGGAAACTAGACTGGTCTCCGGGAAGTGGCAAGGTAATCGAACATATTGGGTTTTTTTTTTCTTTCGGCCTAGTCGGGGAGACTAGTTATGACCCTCAGGTCTCCAAGACGTCTCCACGACTTTGCGGAGACCCACTGGCGACCCACTGGAGAAGTCGCAATGACGTTTCTGCGACTTCCGGACTATTAACAAATTGGCACTTTGTTCGGGAACGTCGCTCTGAGTTTGTGAGAGGGCAAACCATTTCTTTGTCTCTAGAGTCGCGGCAAAATCTCCCTCAGTGAGATGGGCCATCACTGCAAACGTTGTTCAGGAATTCCTGCATTGTTAAAGTATCAGATGAGTGTCTGGAAAAAAAAATCACGAGTGATAGTTAATTTGTGAGTAGTTTGTGCCACCTTTAAACACAAGTAGAATAAAGCTACTGAACTCACTGGATGTTGTTAGATCCTCTCGTCTCGAATACATGCATTTTTATGCCTCCGCCACGAAGTGGTGCCGGAGGCATTATGTTTTCGGGTTGTCCGTCCGTCCGTACGTACGTCCGTACGTCCGTACGTCCGTCCGCTTTCGTTTACGCGATAACTTGAGTAATATTCACTGGAATTTTACCAAACTTGGTCCAAGTATGAAGTATGATGGGGCAATTATTTGATTAGATTTTGGGTGAAATCGGCTAAAGGTCAAAGGTCAAGGTCAAATCATGAAATTGTATCCGTTTACGCGATAACTCAAGACTGGATGGAGCAAATTTCACCAAACTTTGTTGGAGGATGATGTATGATGGGACAATTACTTGATTAGTTTTTCAGTGAAATCGGACAGAGGTCAAAGGTCAAAGATCAAGGTCAAATCCTAAAATTTATCTGTTTACGTGACAACTCAAAACTGGATGAAGCAGCTTTCACCAAACTTGGTCCAAGGATAATGTATGATGGGAAAATTAGTTGAGTAGATTTTAGTGACATTGGCAAGAGGTCAAAGGTCAAAAGGTCAAGGTCAAATGCTACAAATGTTGCAATTTCCCCCATATCTATGCAATGCCCAAAGGTATTTTCTTGAAACTTGGTGTGGACATGTACTACTGCGTAAAGATTCTCCAGAGAGAGTTTCATGTCATAAGGTCAAAGGTCAAAAGGTCAAAGGTTAGGTGAAAATGTTGCAATATCACTTTTCTTGCAAATGGTTCAATGTATCTTCGTGGAATTTGGTACATATGAATGTACTGTCTGGCAGGGATTATCTAGGGAATTTAGGGTCATGGGTCAATAGTCAGGGGTCAAAGGTCAAGGTCAACTCCTCAAAATTTTACTATTTCCCTCATATACTAGTATATGCAATGCTTGTATTATTAGTTTCAAAACTTAATACATGCATTACCTAATGGAGATTCTCCGGGAAATTTCCAGCCAGAAGGTCAAAGTTTAAGGGTCAAAGGCCAGGTTTCAATGCCCCCCCCCCCAAAAAAAAAAAACAAAAAACAAAAACAAAAACAAAAACAAAAACAAAAACAAAAAAAAAATCTATTTTGTACCATCATCACACTCTTTCTTCATACCTTGGAAATTACTCAATGCATAAACTTCCCCAAAATTCCCCAAATATGTGTACCTGCACTCTTAGAAAATTATAGCAAACCCAGTTCAAGACATTTCTGACAAACATGTCATTTCAATATTTGGCAATTATGTGAAACTGTCATGGATCACACATTGTGAAGACATTGTACTATACGCCTATTGGGAGAATCATGCATTATGGCGGAGGCATCAGTCGCCATAGCGACATTTCTAGTTTCTTATTTTTGTACCTTAAAAGATTTCAACCCCTGTGCCGGAAACCCATGTGAACATGGTAATTGCACAATCGGAACAAACTCCTACACGTGCAGCTGTGATGAAGGTTGGACTGGCACACACTGTGATACGAGTAAGTGTTAAGGCACATTTTGGTAAATTGCACATATTGGTAAATTACCAAAATGTGCAGTTACCAAAATGTGCCGTAACTATGTTACAGCACATTTTGGTAACTGCATATTTTGGTAGATTTACCAAAATGTGCAGTTACCAAAATGTGCCGTAACTATGCTACAGCACATTTTGGTAACTGCACATTTGGTAGATTTACCAAAATGTGCAGGACATTGACGGCACATTTTGGTATCTTTCTGCTCCTCCACAGTGCAGTTGGTTTTTGTCCCCACCGAATGAATTCGGCAGCCTAAAGGCCGTGTCACACCTTTCCGGGCAAGCTACGCGGGCTTATGTTGCGAGTAAGGTTTTCCCAGCACGCAGGAAAATTATCTCGCCCGTAGTTGCCCGGAGCTGCGCACGCAAGTCCGATTTACCCGCAGCCAAATTTTGAGCAGCACCTCGCAGGCAACTCCCACGCAGGTACTTCGAAGTCCCCGTATGTGGTCAGCGCGGCCAAGATAATGACATTCTGTCATTTCTGTTGGACTTCTGCCATTCCTGCAGATGAATTTCTGAGTTGTCAGCCCCCACACGCCTGGCACGCAGATCACACAGAATACCCGCAAGAAGAACATAAGTAGCACGCATCCAGCAAGTAAGACACATATGCACAACTCGCGCAAATCCTTGTCCGCCCTCAGAAATTGTCCGGTATGCTGGAAAATCCTCACACGCAACAAGCCCGCGTAGCTTGCCCGGAAAGGTGTGACAAGGCCTTAACATGGTTACGGGTAGAAAGGATTTGCGTGCGCACCTCCGGGCGACTACGGGTGAGATACGTGCTAATACTGTTACGTGCAGGTCATCTGCGGGGACCTCTGGGTAGTAAAAATTTTTCTTCGCAAGTCGTACGCAAGGCTAGCCCGGAAAGATGTGACACGGCCAGCCCTGTAAGGCCGTGTCACACCTTTCCGGGCTTACGCGGGCTTGTTGCGAGTAGGGATTTTTTTCAGCAAGCAGGAACATTTTCTGTGGGCGGACAAGAATGTTTACGAGTTTCGCACTTGTGTCGTATTTGCTAGACGCGTTCTACTTACCTTCTACTTGCGTGTATTCCGTTTGACCTGCGTGAGAACTTTGAAACCGATCCGTTTTCTATTACGAGCGACTTACGTGTACTGCGAAGTACCTGCGTTGGAGTTGTCTGCAAGGTGCTGCCGGTAAGGGTCTCCTACTGGTATTCTACCAGTCTCCTACTGGTGCAACTCATTCGGAACATATTTTGAACATGCTCAAGGCCTTGTCATACCGTATCTGGGGAAGTTTGATTTGCGGGGAAGCAAATTTGCTACCCGGAGCTCTCCGCAGTTGGTCCGCACCTGACATTACCTACCGCGTATCTCGCCTGTATTTGTCCGGAGGTGCGCATGCAAGTCCAATTTACCCGCAGCTACGTTTACAGCATGACCAAAACTTTTTCCGGGTGAGTCGTGGAAAGAGGTACACGCAGAACGACAGTAGGAGGCCCTTAGCGGCAGCACCTCGCAGGCAACTCCCACGCATGTATTTCGCAGACCCCGTATGCGGCCAAATTAATGACATTCTGTGGTACTTCTGCCATTCCTTCAGAGGAATTCCTTCACTGAGTTGTCAGCCCCACGCACCTGGCACGCAGGTCACACAGCATACCCGCACGAAAAGCAATCGCAATAGCTTACTCGAGCCTTCAGCTCGGGTGAGCTAAATAAGTGTCTTGTCTGTCTTTACTGCTGCAGCATATTATAAATCTCAAGCCCATCCATGTGTTTTTAGTTCAGTTACCAAAATGTGCAGATTGTCCAAAATGTGCAGGCAAATCCACTTTTAACTGCACATTTTGGTAACAGTTGATCCCGTCAGGTATAGGTGCACTATCGGCACATTTTGGTAAATTACCAAAATGTGCAGTTACCAAAATGTGCCGTCACCTAGTGACGGCACATTCTGGTAATTTGCACATTTTGGTAATTAGTGACGGCACATTTTGGTAACTGCACATTTTGGTAATTTACCAAAATGTGCCGTAACAGTAAGCACTTCTGAATGTTACTCTATGTCGTAATGTGTTACATGTTTACATGTAGGAAATTTGTTGCGGTTGATGCTTGTTGTTTGCGTGTCTCGTTTGCTTGTCTTGTTCTTATTTCGTTTTCATTCTGGCAGCAATTTACTTCAACAAATTTTCATTGATTTTGTGGAAGATGAAATACAATGTAGGTCCTACACTTATCTTCATGGAAATAGAGAGGAAGGCAAAAGCGTGTAAATAACTTATCGGATTGTCTTTCTCCCCACATATTCCATGCAGCATTTATATCGAAATGTGGAAAGCATTATCCACACAAGCCTGCCAGAAAGGCCACCCGTTTAAAGCGACAACCTTCCGTGCCCGGCCACTGAAAACAATTTCCCGGAGAGAAAAATCACATTTCGGCCACCAGACTATAACGGCAACTTTTTTTCGTATCCCTTAATGTGTGGCCACTATAGACATGTTTGACTGTACCTTACAACTTGTGTTATATCTCAGTAGCAGTGTTGTAACTACAACTATTGGAAGGTAATTATTTATTCCTCTACTGAAAAAAAAAAATCCTTTAAAAGTAGAATCTGAGAGCTTCTTTTCAATATGTTGGCGCTTTAGATACCTCTATGCCGTCATTTCAACTGTACAGTAGATTTTTTTTTTTAACATGTCAACGCATTCGATCCACAAGCAAATCGAAAATACATGATAATGCCTGATTGCAAATACTTTTCATGTATCTTGACCGCATAAAATGTATTTACGTCGAATTGTCATGACAATAATAGCACAATGACAGCAATGCGACTATAAGTCGCTCCCTGTCTAGTTCACCCATAATAGGCAGCCACGAAAGAGGGACAGAAACACATTTTGTTTTGGTTTCATGCCTTTTCAATGTGTCTGCTCTCACTCATAAAGTTTTGTTTTTATTTCCCTTTCATCTTTTTATTTCCCTTTTATCTTTTTATTTCAGATATCGATGAGTGCTCTAGCAACCCATGCCTGAATGGAAATTGTATCGACGGTATTGCACGATATTCTTGTGTCTGCAACCTTGGCTACCACGGCGGACAGTGTGAACATGGTAAATGATTAACGTCATGTCAAAAAATCTTTATTTAGGCTCACGTGAATTTCAGGGGGCCGAGATATAAGCGCATCATGAAACCAGCAAAAATGTCTATCTTTTAATCTTCTTTTAGCTGGGCTATTTTTTGAAGTCCTAAAACGGTGTTGCATAACTTGTTTAAAGCATTAATGTTCTTTGTGAATTGACACCTTCTCCGACGTGCCTCGTTTTGTGGAAAAAAAAAAGAATGTCAGACGGAAGGACTTGGGTCTAGAAAGACAGTAATTAACAACAACTCTATAATGTCACTTAATAAATTTAAGATTCCAAACATCAGATGCAGATAGGAACAGAAATAATGATAATAATTGACAGTGCTAATATAGCGCATAACACAAAGTGATAATGTCCCTATGCGCTCAAATAAAAAATGAAAAGATTACACAAAAACATACAATTCCAATTACAGTGATGGTACCGAGCTTCATATTTGCTTACACTGTAAACAAATGCGTTTTCAAGGCAGATTTGAATCTATAGTTTATATCAGTGATTTGTCTTAATTTCTGAGGTAAATTATTCCATAAGGTAGGGGCATTAAAAGCAAATGTTCGTTCTCCGTAAATGTTAATTTGGTTCTTCTGTTTGGAATAACAACTAAATCTTTACTTTTTGAACGAAGGTTCCTCTCTGGTGTGTAGATTTGAAGTAGCTCCCCTAGATAATGTGGAGCAAACATATAGAAACATTCAAATGCTGATAACAGTATCTTAAACTGAATCCGATTTTTCACTGGAAGCCAGTGCAAGCTTCTTAAAACTGGTGAAATTTGTTCATGTTTCCTGATTTTGGATACTACTCGTGCAGCAGAGTTTTGTATTAATTATCTCTGTATCTGTTTGGCCGGCAATCCATAAAGCAATCCATTACAAAAATCAAGGTGGCACATGACAAAAGCATGAACTAATTGTTCTGCGGTGTGTTTGTTAATGAACTCTCGAATTTTCTCAATTTTGTAAAGTGCGAATGAAGCAGAGCGACATTTTTGCGACACAGAATTTTCCATGAGCAATTTATCATCCAAGATTACACCTAAATTTCTGCAAGTGTGTGCTGCATGGATTGTAGTACCATCAAAATCAAGAGACTGTATAGATTCTACTGCCCAAAAACGCGAAGAAATATGGAGAAATTCTGTTTTGGCACTGTTCAACTTCAGCCCATTGAGTATCGACCATTCCTGGATCCTCTGATACAGGATTCAGTCTGTGGGATTACATTGTCAACTTCTGATTTGTTAAAAGCTAAATACAGCTGGGTATCATCGGCGTAAAACATTTTTGAACACCAAATGAATTGATTAAAGTTTCCAAAGGAAATGTGTACAATGAAAACAAAACTGGACCTAGTGCAGATCCTTGGGGAACACCGTGTGTAACTACATGGTCAGTAGACCCATTTTCTCCTGTCACAACTTTTTGAGTACGTCCAGACAGGTTGTGAGTGCCTTTCCTCGAATGCCGAATCTTTGAAACAACCTATGTAACAATACATCGTGATTTATGGTGTCAAAAGCTGAGGAATAATCTAACAGTACCAGTATGACCTCTTCGCCTCTGTCAAGAGAAACAAGAATATCATTAACAACTCTTATCAGGGCGGTTTCCACACTGGAATTGCCGGTACCCCGATTGTGATTTAGCATGCAAATAAAATCTGTTCAAAAAATAATATACTGTGATGCTGCTATTTTCTCCAATAAGTTTGCAAAAAAACTTCAGGTTGGAAATACGTCTATAATAATTTGTCAAATATTATGTGACATAATAAGTTACGCTGTGACGCTACTTGTCCTCCCCCCCCCCATATCCATGTATGTAGTAGGAATGATCATCGAGACCCATTGAAAACAACAAAGCTAATTTTCCTTTAGATGGGAAGTCCATGTCATATATTCACTGGATAACCTAAGAATAAAGAAGCGGAACAAAAACTGTGATCAAAATCAGACTTAAGGCAATATATATATATATATATATATATATATATATACACAAATTTCACACATCTTCACGAAACAGTGACAGATATACAACTGCAGTTGTGTCCAACTTTTCATTGTTCGTTTTGTTTATTTAATTTTTACTATACTTGATATAGGTCAACGTAAACACAGGGAAACGTTGTCCTTCAACTCAATTACGTATTTAGTCGGAATTGAAATTGTGGGACATGCTTTATGCCATCTCATGTTTAATGAGGAATCACGTCAAAGAATATCGAACAATTCATTTCCACCTACTAACACACATTATATTCAAGGGGAGTTATTTTTGTTTTTGAAGAATGATAACATGAACTGAGTAGATTATAATTCTATAATGTCAAAGTTCCTTCACTAGACGGAATTAAGGTTATCTTTAATAGAAACTCGCATAACTTAACTCCATTACCAAAGTCCGAATATCTTACTGAATCTATTTTTTTTTTGGGGGGGGGGGGGAGGGGGGGTAAAGTTCCACTGCTGTTCCACTGCTGTTCTATCTATTCTTTGTCACAACTGTTATGCAGATATCGACGAGTGCGAAAGCTCTCCGTGTGTGAACGGCGACTGTGTCGATCAGGTCAACGGATACCAATGCGACTGTAACGCTGGCTGGACGGGAACGCAGTGCACTATAAGTAAGGTTGTGTGTGTGTGTGAGTGTTGATTTTCGTGTTTGTGCCTACATTTTCGTTGGTAATATGCGTGTGAAATGTTGCATGAAATTATCGTTTTCACAGAATGATTTTAGCCCTTCAATACAAAATCCACATCTACATATAGCTAAGTATAAATTAATGCCGACTTTGAATATTAACCCGCAATCATTTTGGGAAATTTTGTGAGGGATGTGGGGATAGATGGGTTGGAGGGGGATGCTGTATAGTTTGTGGTAGGCCCATAGATTGAGGGAGTTTGAAGCAGATAATAACGCAATTGATGATAGATTGGAAAGACTGTCTCAAGTGATGAACATAGGAACTTTGTCAACTGACTTGCGTTTGCCTCTATACATTGTATAATCGCGATTTATCAAATACGTAGAATATCATTTCACTTAACTCTTTATGTGCCATGGTGTAAACCCCCTATGTGCCCACATTATTCTGAGACAGCAATGTGGTCCTGCTATAGGAAAACATCCTGTTTTTCCAATCTTTGTTACTTGCATAGATTTTGTTACCCTCGACATGTAATGGGCGAAGTTTGATAATATTACCCAAAAATAATCGCAGCGCACGATATCAAAGGCTCAAAATTCTTTACCATTCTGTATTTGTTTATAATAATTGCTCAAATATACCAATGTGATATGTGTCTCTTTAATTCCTGCACATGTATTTGTTCACTATTGCTAGATGTTGACCATCTATTATGAATAAAAGCGATGCAATTTCATTCAAGTTGAGTTGGAATGAATCGAAAGGCACAAACACACAACGATACTACAGCGTGAATAATTTTTCTTAAACAATATTATACACCACAATCCAGACATCAACGAGTGTGCCAGCGATCCCTGCTTTCTCTCTCGGTGTCGTGATGGGGTGAATCGCTACTCGTGCTATTGCTGGGGACTCTTCGGATGGTTCAAGTGCTATTGACTTGAATAGTACATCGACGTCTTGGCCGTCAGTTTTTACTTTTCAAGAGAGCTAAACAGGGAACTTCGCGTATATGGGACGAAAGCCCTTTCAAAACTCTTTGATTTTTTTTTTCTGTATTGAGCAAGTTTAGATAATCATACGTTTCCCGTCTTCAGCATCTGTAGAAACTGCACTATTATTACAATTGACAAGAATATGTGTGGCCACATTGACATAACGTGACGTATGTATATACACGCTGCATTTAATCATTTACATAAGTTACTTTCCAATTCAACAATAAAGCTGTTCATTTCATGAGTATAATGAGTTTATTTAGATGTATCTGTTTCCGCAGCTGTAAGTAGAAATAGTGAAAATGTGGATGTCTTTTTTCCTTGCATAGACGAACAGTGACAATCCCAGAAGAAAGAATAGGATCGAGAAAACCGAGAATCAGAAATATACCCGTACTCTAAAATCGAATAAAGATATAGGGAGAGAAGAAGAACGCACAGAAGGCGAGTGAAGAACAAAATACACAAGGCCTTTAGCTTTATAAAGAGGTAACGGTGTAAAATGAACTACTATACCAGTTGAGTCCTGTCAGAGATGTGTTTCATTTATAACCTTTTATTTTGCGTTATTGTTTTATTTCATGGAAGAGTCAAAGGTTTTGGATTGGGCTTGATTCCAAAATTGATCAATGATCCTATAAAAAAAACGACAACAACAAAGATGATAATTTTTGCGGCTTATTTTAGCAATAATGTTAACACTGATGGGAAAACTCTTTGAAGCATCCCATCTCTTACCAAGTAATACAGAAATGGGGACACTGTAGTATGATTCTTGACCTTGAAACGGAGGTCCCGAGTTCGATTTCCGCCGAGTGCCTTTTTGCGTCCTTGAACAAAATGTTTTTACCCATACTGTGCCTATCGAGCCAGGCGTAAAAATGGGTAGCTGGCAATGCTGAGGTAATAATAATGGCAGGGTCGTCTGAAAGAACTGTACAAACACTAAAGGGTTTTCCTTTCCTTAACCACACAATGATAATAGTAATGAAAATGATAACAATAATAATAATGATACTACTAATAATGATTCAAGTTCAGATTCAAGTTCAAATTTATTTCACATTTCCATTTTCTCAGTGATGAGATTACAAAATTATTGACAACAAAACAAGAATACAAAATATATATACAATCATGTCTTTTGATTGTAGAAGAAAAACAAAAGAAAATATACTTGACATAAATGTACATGGTCATACCGTGTGAAAATGTCACTAGTAAGTATAAGAAATATGATGGGGCCTACATAAAAGCTTTAAAGCTTGTAAAACTGTAGGTTCCCGAGTTCATAGGCATATAATTTTACACGGAGAACGGATTATGTTTGTCTTGACCAACTAAAATTACACCAGTACAAAAAATCGATCAGTAATAAACTAATGAACCACATAGATATCGCACAAACCAGACTGCATACAAATCTCGCAGTGTTTGAAAACAAAAATGCTATATTATTAAAAGATGTATCGGTACCATGAAATAACTTGAATAACTTGGTGCTGCGGACAAGGACAAAAGACTGGGAGCATAAAAAGGTTGCTAAAAGCTTGGTAGTGTGTATCCACTAAGTAATAACCGTTTTAATTTGCGTTTGAAGGTGAATAAAGATAAGGAAGAAGTGATATCTAGAGGGAGATCATTCCAATATCTGGGTCCAGTAAATATAATTGTTTTCTTTGCAAAAATAGTGCGAGTACGGGGAAGGTGATAGGCGTCACTCTGGCGAGTGGGATAACAGTGGATAGAGCGATTTCTTTTGAACATGTGGATAAAAACAGATGGTAATTCATTAGTTGTTAGTCATACATTAAAATTCCGAGATTGTAATAAGATAGGTCTGAAATTTTCAGAATTCTGTTTTGATGGAAAAAACTATTGGTATGAGCAAAATATCCGGCGTGGTAATAATGATAATAATGATAATGAAAATAATTATGTAATAATGATGAATATGATAATATCTTTGATAATATAATAGATAGGTCCTACAGCATTTGTAATGTGCCATCGATCTAGTGACCATTTTAAGGTGCAGAAGGACTATTAGAGCGAATTACAGTGTGAATAGCTATCTACTATGAGTAAGTGGAAAGGACAAGGCAGATTATATACCAAATCAAAGTAACATCACCTAAAGAGAATGTTAAAGAACCCGTAAACGAGCACACACACACACAAACACACACACACAATCAAGAAGTATTTTATTGAATCCTTGTAATGAAATCAAAATAAATTACCGGTTTGAATATTTACCTTACGAGTAATCATCGAAATATAGGAAATCAGTGAAAACGTATCAATATTCTGTACATAATGCTTTATAAGGATGTGTAGAGTTGCGCCTGAGAAAACCATTGCTTTGTCTGTCGACAAGAATGATTGTGGTGTTATTATGTGAACACATGCACGTGTACTTGTTGCTTTATGATGATTAAAACGCTGTGTTAAAATTTAGTACTGAATTGACATTGTTGATTTTGTAAAGTACGTCATCATTCATCACTGAGTCTGAGGATGTAGATGCATGTGTGCTGTTGGTCAGTGGCGTAATTACGGGGAGGGGGGGTACGTGCCCACCCACCCCCCCCCCCATCCGCTGGTAAAAAAAAAAAAAAAAAAAAAAGGGCATTCACGGGTTATGAAACTGCTTTTGAAATCGACTTGAAAGGGTGATAAAGAAGTTAGATATTTTTCTAAGATGTTTTAACCATAATGTTATTAAAGAGGTATATAGTGTGAAACATTGTTCAAAATGTCCGGCGCCGACAAAAGATTGTGATTCAGCGTGATTCCTGGTTGGCATTCTGAATATAAGCAGGATGTGTGCAGTGTACTCAGAACATCCGAACGGCAGAGAGAGTCGCTGCAATGTTGCGCAGTGTGATGTAGAATGTACCTTACGTTTCGATAAAGCTATCACTGATTTTGCAGTGTTGCTTTACAATAATTTACTAGTTTATATTAACATGCCTTGCATTGCCAATAATAATACTTGACCTGGGCTATTACCTAACTTTTCTGTGTATACAAAACACATACACACACGCACACACACACACACACAAACACAAACAATTAGGGAATGCTCTAAAGTGCATGCAGATTTCGAACATCCTTCCCCCGCTTGGTCACTTCGACGCCCCCTCGCTGGTCATATCTCCCTCAATCATAAACATGAACCGACACCCTTGACTACCAGCGGCGGTCGGGGGGGGGGGGGGGCGCACCGGGCGTCCCCCTTTAATTTCCAAAGCGAAAAAAAAAAATAGCTACAAACGGCAGTTTTTGGACTGTAAAAATAAATGTCAAAAGCTCGCTCGCATTTAATTGTATGCAATTCTCCTGACGTTGCGTCTGCCAGTAATTTGTCGTTTCACACCGTCATTCCATAATCAATGTAAGGAAAACTGTTAACATGTAACAAACATTGCCACTTATTTATACTGGCCCAACTTATTGGAATTTTCTGAATAATGATATAAAAAATTCCCCCTCCATATATTCATTTAAAAAGAGATTAAAGTCTTTTTTATTGCAATTTTATGATCCCACAGAATTGAATTAGCCTGTTGTCCTATTTTAAAGTTCTTTTCGAAGAACTTGGATTACAAATTATATACTGTTACGTATTTTCTCGTTCCTGTTGTCCTGAGACACTTACAGATTAGATTTTATTTCATTTATATTACTTTTGCATCTATTTCTCTCTATTTCTTTATATTTCCGTATCCTTTTCACGCATCCCATTATTCTTTCGATATAATTCTGTCGAGGATCGCTGGATCTGTTATGCCTTTCTGTCCGTTGTATTGTCTTCCTGTTATTAGTCTTGTCACGTTCTGTCTTGTCTTTTAGTTCCCCTTTATATTTTTCGTCGTCCCAGTCTCGTTTAATGTTTATTCGCGTGTGTATGTGTGTCTGTCTGTTACTCTGTCTTCCTATATTGGGCATCCAGACTTTTTTTTCTGACTTTTTTCCCAGCTTTTTTCCCCCTTTTTGCATCAGTTCATTTTTTCTATTTGACATTCTGTACCTGAGAGGCCCACATTCTACAAGCTTTGTCTTTTTCCTGGGTCCCTCCATTTTTCGATGTTTTGCGTATTGTTATAATAATCGTCTTTATCACTTCAGTTAGTCAATTTTCATTACAACGTATTCGTTACCCCAAGGTTCTACAATTATATTTTGCTCAATGTATACTTTCTTTTGATTATGCAACCTTATTTTCCTTTTACCAAAGAAAGGGAAATGTTTATGTTCTTTTCGAAAAATGAAATAAAGTTTGAATTGAATTGAATTGACTTTAGAGGGTATTGTTATAAGGTATTCGCAATACATTATCAGCAATGCCAACAGTTATAGCCTGCAATAAGAGATTGGAGCTACACGTCCTGGGTTATCAGAAAGATAACTTTCTCTTATATTATAAATATGTACATTCTAGAGCGCTCGAGCATATAATCTAATTTCGTAGTGAAGAACATGATCATAATTAATAATTTATAATTAATGCAACATTGGGATTATGTAGGTACATTTTCATCATCATCACCATCATCATCATCAATCAATCAATCAGTCATTTATTCAATGAGCGCAGAAATAATGTTTGTATAATTCTACTGCATTAGTATTTCACATTCCTAGAGTAAAACAAAATTTCCATTCCATTTTCCAGAATTATTCAGAGTTACAAAATCATTAAAAAATCTACCAAAAGTATGCATGAAATCGCACGATGACCAACATGAATATAAAAAATATCCCTCGCTTTGCGCCCCTCCCTTTAAGGAATTTCTGGATCCGCCCCTGACTATCTCTCTTAATTTCTAGGACTTAAATTTTAAATCTTTCTTACGATTTAAAATATTTTAAGTCTTTAAGACTTGTTTTAGGTGGCATTTGAACCTTCGATTAAAAGTTGAATGTCGGAGCTGGTTCGCAATCTAAATCTAATAAGGACTTAAAACTTTCAGCCAATCAGATGACTTGTAAATGACGTCATGCGCGATCTTGAACCGCCTATATTTTCACTCGATTTTTTTAGAGAGTATATAGCACTTTCATTTGAACTTTGACCTTTTGGCAGGAAATTTCCAAGAGAATCCTCATTAGGTAATAAATGCATAGTGACATTTTCAGGGCCTAATTGTTTGTTTGGTTTATTTTTGCATTTTCTTTCTCCGAATAAAATTGCAAATGAAAACAGAATGATACAGATAACATACAAATCAATACAAAAAAAAAAAATATCATTTGCGTAACAACATTAGTCTGAAGTGACATATGAATCAAAATAACATATTAAGGCATACTGTATCTATTAACAAAGGAGAAATCAATACAGGGGATCGTCATCATAAGCAGAGCTTGACGTGGATGAGGCCCTATCTGAATATGTGATACCAATATAATACAACACCAATTATATATGTACTCATAAAAACTCTTAATCTTAATACACGAAACACATTTGCTAGAGAAAAAAGAAAAAAAAAACAGAAAAAAAAAACAGAAAAGAAAAATAGTGACTTGGCGCTTTAAAACAAAACAAAAAAAAAAACCAGCACGCTGCACCATTGACTACTGCATGGTATAGTAGACAATAAAAATGTAGGTGTGTGCGAGTGACAGTGCGTCGTGTGTGCAGGTGACAGTGCAAGACAGAATAAAGGCTGTAGCATGCCTATTCTGGGGGTAAGGTATGGGCTTTACTAAATGTATGCAATATCATTATGAAAAAAGGGAACGGGAGGGAATGGAAAAAATCGAAAAAAAAAAACACTTTGCATGGATCAGGGCTGACTGAGACTTAAGAAAAAAAAAAGAAGAAAGAAAAAATACATTGATCAAAGACTACTAACTGGAAACATATTTCAATAATAAATACTTTTTTTAAATGAGCTTTAAAGGAAAAAAAGTGAAGTAAACTGCTTTAATTGATCAGGTAGGTTATTCCAAACATCGGGACCGTAATGTCTAATTGATTTCTGAGCTAAGACAGTTTTGGGGTTTACAAGGTGAAAGTCTGTCGAACGGCGAGTTGGATATGTGTGTATATTCGAATTTAAGTGAAAAATATTATGAAATAAAGAGGGAAGTTGATTTGTTGCGTACTTGTACATATATATACCTGTTTGTAAAATGTGGATGTCCTGAAGCTTCAAAGTATGCAAACGATGAAATAAAGGATCTGTATGAGATAAATATGTGGAATTAGTAATAATGCGAATAGCACGCTTTTGGAGTAAATACAATGAATTCAGTTTAGTAATACTACAATTTCCCCATACAATATTTGAATACAATATATGAGGCAAAATTAAAGAATTATATGAAATAATCAGGGATCGTTCTGATAAGAGATCTTTCAACTTCCAGAGTACGCCAATATTTCTTGATAAGGTCCTTTGTAGACAGGATATATGTTCGTTCCATGTCAAATGAGAATCGATTGTAATGCCTAAAAATCTAATAACCTGTTTCTCGCAAAGAGAAAACCCATCAATTGATATATTGACATTAAGATCCTGTGAGTAGGGTTTTCTAAAATGAACAAAATTTGTCTTGTTAACATTCAAAGATAACTTGTTTGATTTAAACCAATTCAATATATTCATTAATTCAGTGTTCAAACGATTAACAAGGGTCCCTATATCATAATCTGATGTAATAATGGATGTATCATCAGCAAAAAGTATAAAATTCAGAGATGGAGAAGAACCTACAATATCATTTATATAAATGTTAAACAACAGAGGCCCTAAAATGGAGCCTTGAGGTACCCCACATTTAATATCAAGTTTCTGTGATTCATAAGACTGAAAACTAACATACTGTTGACGGTTTTGCAAATAATTTATAAACCAGAGCAGAGCGTGACCTCGGACTCCATACGTATTAAGTTTATATATCAATACTTCATGGTCGATGGTGTCGAATGCTTTCGACAAATCCATGTATATACCTATAACATGCTTTTTATCAGCAAAAGCTTCAGTTATTTTATCACACATGTGAGCAATTGCATAATCAGTAGAATATCCACTTCTAAATCCAAATTGATTGGGTATCAATAAATTATTGGTTTGTAAAAACTGATGTAACCTTTTATACACAATTTTTTCAAGAACTTTGGATATACTTGGTAATAATGAAATTGGTCTATAATTGCTCATTAATTTAGAGTCATCTTTTTTATGAATAGGAATAATTTTTGCAAGTTTGAATGAGTTCGGAAAAATGGCTGTTGAAAGAGACATATTAAATACGTGAGTTAGGGGGTTTGCAATGTTAAAAATTATTTGTTTCAATAAATGAACACTAGGACCATCATGCCCACTCGATTTAGTTGTTTTCAGATTCTGGACAACATTACATGATCATTGGTAGGCGTGAGAAATAATGAATTTTCACAAGGATTGGGTAAATAATCAGCAAAATGTGTATTACATGAATTCATATTAGATGCTAAACTAGGACCAATATTTATAAAATAATCATTAAATGAGTTGGCAATTGTGGTAAAATCAGTAATTTCCACAATGAAAAAAGATTATCCTTATTTTTACTATATTATTTGAATAATACAGTTTTCGGGACAATCTTATTACTGATGTTAATTGATTTCTATATTTCCGGTATTTCATAAATAAATTATTACTTTGATTCTTTATTGCTTGCTTATATCTTATTACGGGTTGATATAGACCGCACAATACCTTTGGTAATCCAGGGTTGTCTATTTTTCTTTACAGGTTTCCGTTTAACCAAAGGAATATTTTTCTGATAATAATACAATAACCTGCTGATAAATTTTTTTGTTTGCAAAAAAAACTATTATTGATGGTAAAAACAGGTAAATGATCAGATATATCATAATGAAATATACCATTTGTAAATTCTGTGTTTATTACATTTGAAAATATGTTATCAATAAGAGTTTTTGATGTACTAGAAATTCTTGTTGGGTTGCTGATATGTGGTTGAAATAAATAACTTGCCAATAAACTTAACAACTGCATTGTATGATTATCAGAATTATTTAAAAGATCAATATTAAAATCTCCCATCATAAAACTGTCTTTCTTTTCCTGAGAAATAATACTCAAAATTTGATCAAAACTTTCTAAAAAACAATCAATGTTATTTCTTGGGGACCTATATATACATTACCTATTATTATATTTTTTGCTTTACTGTTCAAAATTTCGACAAAAATATCTTCCGTACCCTCGATATGTAAGTCATGCCTGACTTTTATATCAATGTTATTTTTAATGTAGAAAGCAATCCCACCTCCCTTACGTAAGTAACGATCACAACGATACATTCGATAATGCTCTAAATTAAATATTGGTGGTGAATTTGTATTAAGCCAAGTTTCTGATATACCAATTATACTAAACTGAAAATTTTGTAAAGAGGAAAGAAATGATTCTATAGAATCAAAATTCTTATTTAAACTTCTGGCATTGATGTGAAGAAGACTAAACAAATCAAAAAATGATTGAAATTTTATTTTGTTTTATCAGTGCATTAAACTCGGCAGTTGTGTAATAACCACTTTCGGAGTCATTCAAACTTTGATCATCAAAGATCATACCATGAGGGATCATTGTCGGTGTGGGGGTATGTGTAGAAACTGAAGGGTCGTGGGAAGAGGTTTGAGTGCAAGTGCAGGTGTCTGTGTGTGCATGTGCGTGAGCGTGCGTGCGTGTGCATTCATCTTGAGTGTATGTGATAAAGAGTGCAGCGTCTAAATCATTTACTTGAAACTAGAGTCACCGTATACAGAACTAGAAAAATATACAATGTCTGGAATATGCGGGAAGAATTAATGGGGAAAAAAAAAAAACTACAACAGTATTTGGCAGTCTGCCAGGGGTACCAAAATGGGTAATTATATACAGCAAATATTATCTAAATAATTACTTTTTATATATTTACGAGAAAAAGAACCATAAAGTGATTGCGAAGAGAATCACGATATATACAAACAGATGTACCTATATCAACCATGTCTATATTAAAGACAATGACTATATAACAATATGCCTGTAAAATCATATGTACACAAACTTCAAACAATTGTTACAATTTTACTTTTAAACTTTATATAAACCAATGATACAAATGAGCAGGAGCTTTAAATACTCTCAGACAGGGATCATGAATAATGTATAATACTAATAACGCTGTTGAAACAATGCCGTGAAGTGGTAAGTGTTCATCAGGAATAAGGTAACATAATGTTTTATGTGTTTGTGTGTCTATGTTTTTTTTTTTTTTTTTTTTTTTTTTTGGTGCTGCTGTTTGTAACTTTGTAATATATATGATATTCGTTTGGTACATACTGTATGTTAAAGGACTTGGCTTCATATAAGGCACCGCCTTCCTGTCAAGTTCCTAATGCTTCATGATTTCTTATGTTGACGTTTATATTTTGTATCCGTTGCAGTCATATCAGTTATTTCATACAAATTTGACGACATGAATTTAAATGTAATGTATTTGTACTTATATGTAGTGTATTTCCTCTGTTTGTTTGTATGGTTTTTATGGAGTATTGAATAAATAAATCCAAAAATCCAATAAAGATTAATCAAGTTTGGGAGCTGTCACATTACTCTAGATCAGAGGAGTGATCTCAGTAGAGCAGCGTGATTAAAAACAAAACACAACTGTTTCATTACTAACGATTTGAGGGGCAAATAAAAGGAGTGAAACGAAGTTGTATGTGAGTGCGTGAAAAACTTCGGAATAATAAGCAGGTTATCACCTGAGAATCGGTTTTCGCTCGTAATGACACGTGAATAAGTAACCATGATAATATGAGAGAATTGTCAAGTGGAAAATCGGCGAGTCTCATTGAACCCAGAGTGATTGAGCAAGAAGATGACAGGAGCAGTGACATTGGTGTAAAGACTAAAGAAATCAAGCTGATATAACAATCTCAGCTCTGGAGAGGTACAAAAGAATGGAATTTAACAGCAAATAGATTTGTGTGTAGTACTGAAATTATTGTGAGTTATTACGAAACCAAAGGAGCTAACAGTATACAACTTAATACGGTTAATGAACTTAGAGAAACTTGGTGGGCTTAAAGTCATTGGACAAGAGTCGTCGTACTCGTATCCGGGCAATTACCCCCGGAGTGCAATTACCCCCCGGCCAAATACTGGTTAGTGGTAAGGTAAGAGTAAAGATTAGGGTTAGGGTTAGGTTTAGGGTTAGGAGTTTGGGTTAGGGTTAGGGTTAGGTTCAGGATTAGGATTAGGATTAGGGCCAGGGGAAGGGTGCGGGGTAATTGCCCAGGGGGTAATTGCCCTAGACCCGTCGTACTGGACTAAAATTCCTGTGCATATTTTTATTATCTTTCAAAAAAAAAATAATTTTATCAAATTTATGGCAATTAAACCAATTTTTTTTTTTTTGCAGCACCAGGGATAGGATAAATGCACTGACATATTCATGCATAAACATGGTGTCTTTAATCACTGTGAAAGTGCTAGTTGTTTCATTACCCTCTCTTAATAGAGGGACACACACACAAGAAAAAGAAATGGAACAGAACCTGGCTGCACATACAGTTGTATATTCGTATATAATGTGGAATGAGGATCGAGTTGTCGCCTTAGGATCGGAATATTGCTATGTGGCATTAAACAACATACTGAGTTGAATTCTCCAGTAAAACCTGGAGGACAAAGAGTCATTAACCGTAGGCTAAAAAAGATATAATATAACACCTGACATGTTCACATTACTTTGTGGTTCAACATTTGGCTAAATGGATATTTGTAAATACCAGGATGGAATAGAACACTAAGACACTCTCGTTCAAATGTCTTGACAATCTGAGCCAGGATGAACTTAATTGTAATGGAATTATATTGATTGATACGAAATAGGGACAGCCACAATGGGCAGTGCATACTGTGAAAATCCGAGTTGTCTCAATACTCTGTCATTTAGAGGGGGGTACGTAAGAAAAATGAAACCTTGCCACATGCAATGGCAAGCAGTTTCGTGTATTATGCGGAAAGACAAACAAATTTGTGTCTGATGAAATTAAATAATAACAGCAGATAACTTATTGAGTTGAATGTACCTGCAAAATCGGGTTGAGCTAGTCATTGACCGTGGGCCAGAATAAAGTAGAATATAAATCGACAACCTAGTAAATTGAATGATCCTGCCAAACTTGGTGGACCCAACGTCATTAACCTTTGGCCAAGATTAAGATCAAAATACATAAAATATTCAAAATACATTTTCAATTTTATTCATTATTCTATATCACATTAGATTGAATGTGTTAAATATATGTTTGCAGAAGTTAAAGATAAAACAGAGTACTGAAAAACTGTCAGACGTTCATCCATTACGAATCAATATTTATACAGATACCAGGGATTGGAGCAGTCAGTGGTATATTCTGAGAAGCTTCCAATTTTTGGTGCGAAAAAGGGCAATACCGACAAAAAATAATAATAAATTCTTCGTTTATCTTTCAAGTAGTTGGATACATAGAAAGGAAATGGATCTTGATTGTATGTGCTTTTGTGACTGCTGCTTAAAACCAGCAAAACAAGTTATTACCTATAGGAACCGCACTGTAGCTGTAAACTGGACCCAGAGTCACTGTTCATGGGTTAATATTACAACTCGTGATGTGAAATCAATTCACTGTTCTACAGTGGATTTTTTTTTTCTGATCTATTAGATAACTTTTAATCAAGCGGACAATGGTTGGTTTCAATGTTAGCAGATACTCAGAATAAACTGAACCATTTGAAACAGCGTAGAAATATTATTCAACAGGAATTTACTTTATAAAATCAATATAACGTATGATTTCTAAATTTCCAGTCTATCAAAACATTAAGAAAAAACAAATATTTAGACTTTGCAAAATAATAGCTAAATAAATTATCCTAATCATAAATTTTCCCTTACCACTCGTTTCGTCATATTGTGTACTATAAATGATCTTCTTAGAGCATAAGGTAAGTATCTGATTTTTGAAGTCATACCCCGAGTAAAGTCGTACCCCGAATAAAGAAGTAAATTACAGTAATCGACCGAAGAAGTCAATATAGTGATAGTATCATCGTTTTCAGGGGAGAATTTTGGAGCATAAGGTAAGTAGTAGAACTTTGAACTCATGAAAAGGAACCCAAAATTCTGTGATTACAGAAATGGACCATATACCAGTATGAATCAACATGATATTGGTAATGTCACAATTCTCACAGAAATTTGCAGCACGGGGTAAGTATCACGATTCTGGTATTCTCATCTCATTAAATAATGAACAATTTATTTTTAACATAATATCTTGTTGTTATCATCAAATAGCAAGCAGATTTTATTTTGTCTGTAAGGATCAAACAGAGGATTTGCTCCGGGTTTCAAATCAGCATCGAATGCACAATCTTTCTGTATAATTTTCATACTGAACTCATGTATGTGGTCGTTTGAGATTCATAAACTGATATTTACATTCTTGTTATCTTTATTCAACATGCATGACTGTGATGACTTACTTAATCTTTGTAGTTTTTCCATTCGTTAGTGCCCTTGTCTTTGTGCTGAAGGATCACGTCAGTTCCTTTAACGATGATTCTGGTGGACTTATTTTTCTCCTTTCTCAGTGAGTAGGCTATCGCTGACAGCTTTCCTCGCTGGGCTTTCATACCGGGGGGTAGGTCTGTGCGTACCGAGATCCTTGTCCCGGCGGCGCCACCGTTGGTTACGTGATCAGACACTCGCGGCTTTCTCTCGAAGGCTTCAAGGATCCGCTGCCGGTCCTTCATGATGGCAAATTTCGCTATTATCGGGTCGGAGCCAGGGTCCCGTGCTGCTGCACCGGCCGATGGTTTCCTGGGGAGCCTGTGGGCATTGACGATGAGGATTTTGTCAGCTTCTTCTTTTGGGATGCCGAGATCGATGAAGATGCTGTGGAGTTTGGAGTTTACGTTTTCGTCTTTTTGTTGCTCAATCCCGTAGAAGAGCAAGTTACTCTTTCTTTGATACAGCTCCATGAGGCTGCGTTCACATAGAAGTATACTATTCAGGTATTCGGGCTCGTTTTTCGAGGGCACGCGAATAGCTTGAATCGAACGATAGGATTTCCTCACACCGGTTCACATAGGAGGGCACTATTCGAAAGTACCGAATAGCTGCGAAAAGTATAGCAAAATGGGAATCGAACTTGTTCGATTTTCTTGCAACGTATACCGTCTCTCGTTTATGAAATAAAGACAATTTTGGTCTGGATTTGCCCTTTAGCAAAAATAAGCACGTAGACTGACATTCTGATGCAGTTTAGAAATTGTTAATAAGATTTGCTAGGATGTAGGAGGAAGAAATCCTCACTGCATGGGATGGTGAGTTGACGGTGCGGGTGATGGTGTATTCGGGGCCCGAATAGCGAATACCGAATAGCGAATACCGAATACTTCTATGTGAACGCAGCCTTAGAATGAGTTTCTTTTCGAGAGCTTCGATGTCAGCTTGGTGTTGCTGTTTTAGGTTCGGGATTTGCACTTGCTCTATTTGCCTGGTGCGTTCAGTCGTGTCTGTCAACGATGCCTCAAATTCGTCTAATTTGCGATTTATTGCTTTGGTTTCGTCACCCAGATTATCCAGTTTCCGAGACAGCAAGTTGGAAAGTGCGAGTATCTCTGTTTTTAGCTCGCTGAGAGTAGTTTGCTTGTGGCTGGGCTCATGGGCGGGTAGTGGGGCTGCCTGTGGTGCTGCTTGTGGTGCTGCTTTCGGACTAGTCGATTTTTCCACGTTCGTTGTTGCCGGGCGGTTCCGAGTTTGAGGCCTGGAATACATATTTTGTTCTATGTTTGTATCACGGCAATAACAAGAAGTATTAGCAGTTCCTCTATGTATGTCCTTCAGGAAAAATCAGCCCACGATAAAATTCCCTAGAAAATGCCTGCCAGTACCAAGTTCCATGAAGATACCTTGAACCATTTGCAGAAAAAAGTGAAATTTTAACATTTCACCTGACCTTTGACCTCTTGACCTGAAACTCTCTCAGGAGAATCTTGGTAGTACAATGTATGCAGTCACTAAGTTTCAAGGAAATACCTTCAGGCATTACATAGATATGCGGGATATAATGAAATTTTGAGCATTGACCTTGACCTTTTTGACCTTTGACCTCTTGCTGATTTTACGTAAAAACTGCTTAATTAATTGCCTTATCATTTACGTCATCCTTGGACGAAGTTTTGTGAAATTTGCTTAATTCAGTCTTGAGTTATCGCGTAAACTGATACAATTTCATAAGTCGACCTTGACCATTGACTTCTGGTATATTCGGGTATCAATATGCACAATATGCTAATTAGGTGGTATCTGCATAGAGAAATAGTGTTTTGATATTACAAACCATTTCCTTTTGACTAAAGGATAAGCATACTACTTTGGTAGTTTTATCATAAATTGCAGCTCTTAGACAGTAAGAAAAACTTTGGCCCTATCATGTAAATTAGGTGGTAATGATGGTTCAATTTAAAATATTCAAACTCCTTTCTCATTGTGTTTATAGAGTGTTTCTAACGGGTTACATAACATCTATCTAGGATAAGGGGTTTTCATTGTTTACAAATCAATATGAATAAATTATGCAAATTAGGGGTTATTTGCATAGATACAGATTGTCTCTTTCGATGAAAAAATTGCAATTGTACCAAGAAGCATGGTGCCAAATAGGACATAAAGGTGAGCATATTGTTGTATGAATGCTGAAGAATGTGTTTGATAACTCTGGGAGTCAATAGCCGAAAGATTTTTTGGCGAGTTGAGCCTTGTCGCCTGCGTCTGTGCAGCTATCGTATCGGATTTGTATCAGCGCTGTCCGCGAAGCGCCAGTGCTAACGTTAGCTGTGCACGGCTAGTGCAGTGTCTAACAAGTTTATGTAACGTTATATGGGGGGGGGGGGGCTCTATCTCGGTGAAACTACATTTAATAATAGAGAGACTCTTATAAAGCGCTCATTCTACCTAAAATTAACGGTGTTAGGGTCTAACGTTAGAGTAGAGTGTGTTGTATGAAGACTACAGTGGGTGTATACACTCGTCTTTAGGCCCCAATGGAAGGTGTCTTTATTAAAGTAAAATTTCGCACTCTGTTTGCTAGTTAGAATAGGCCCACCGTATTTAATGGGGGACTGCGTAAAGTTAATATCAATAAGGGCAAAGCCATAACAGGCTACTGTAGCGTAGGCCTAACTGTCGGTCCACCCCTTCCTACACTCTTGTAACGTTTAATTTATTGATTTCTACCTATGCCCTATGCTGTGATATTCTATCAAGTATGCTCAATGTATGACGGTAGACGTCTAACTGTAAGATGGGTCTATACTTTAACATTAGTATGGGCGCTACTAACTGCGACCAGCCCGAACACGAAGCCCACTCACTGTGTGATGAGCGCCCCGGGGCTTTGGGCGCCACTATGGCAGTGCCAGTGCCAGTTTCACATTTTGCTTACAGGGTAACAAGAGTAGAAAACGCTTGTGAATAATGTGAATACCTAACATGTATTTGATCATTTGGTAGGACCTACTTAGACCTATGTTGTTCAGACTAGTTCACTACTTAAAAAGTCATTTGTTTGAGCAAAAATGGATATCGCATGGCTGACATCACCAATTTCCATTGACTCCCGTACGTTTCTGTTCCATTGCACGACTTTTGAGTCGGGGGGGGGGGGGGGGTTCACAAAGCCGTTCTTAAAGTTAAGAAGGACTTAAGTGCGACTGGAAATCAATTCTTGTGCTGAATTATTGAGATTCTGATAAGTATAGCACGCAAGAACTGATCACCAGTCGCACTTAAGTCCTTCTTAACTTTAAGAACGGCTTTGTGAAACACCCCAGTCTGATGTCACAATAAACTACCTTTGGCGTGTGCACTCAACAGTTATAAGCGCATCCTGTCACTCATTTTACTGGAGTAAACAACTTCTCGGCTTCGCGTACGTAATGTGAATGTGCTACTCATTTGCATTCCATGAAAATACCAGTAGACACCTAGGCCTAATAATGGTTGTCATTTCTGTACTGAATTCAAGAATCTGTCTGGAACTACGTCTGTTATTGTTGAAGGTGTTGTATGAAACAAATAGTGTAGGCCTATTACTAGTGCAATGGAACAAGATTTCGCACTCGGTGAAAGATATTCTACTCCAGTCTTTCTGTTTGTAGCATGATCATTGTGATGATCTGCGTGTGAGTAGAAGGATCTAGTATCAGACTTAGAAATTTTACAGATCTACACTTCTGGCTGAGATATGCACTAGGCATCACATACATCAGTGAGGGAATGTTGTGACGTTTTACAAAATAAAATGTGAAGCCTTTTATTTTTATTTTTTTTTTACTTTTAATTTTTTTTAAGGTAAAGGGAATGGAAATTACCTGTTATAATAAAATTGTATAAGTTTGTACTCCGAGAGATACAAACTCTCTCAGGACTATCCCTTCTTGGTGTTTAGATATGCAAGACATACCGTACCTGGTATTTCTAAAAATTGATTTTAACGGAAACATCTCAAACAAAAATCAGAGATATTGGTCTCATTTTTTCCCCAGCATGAAATACAATCGTCGAGACCAATAAGAAATAATTCATTACATAAAAAGCTAGAAATGTTGCTATGGTGACCGTTTATACCCCTGATGCATGTTTGTTTTCTTCTTTTTTTTTCAAAAGTTTCTGTTTTTCATTTTTCACTTCCTTATCACTGATATTTCACAATTTTTGTGTTTATTTTCAGATAAATGCGGACTTTGTCCAGTTGTACCCAGAAAAGTGTGATGAGATGGTGAAGAGATGGGGGCCATTTTACGTCGATAGAATAATTGCACTTGCCAAACGAGACTACCCTAAGTTGCAAGACATCGTAAGAATATTATGAAGACATGGATGGAGACAGTAAGTCCTCCCTCATAGATCTTGTGGCAATGAATCAGGTCCTACATTAAACCATGGTTAATTATTGGAACAATTTCTGTCCATAGTGTAATAGTAAAACTTACTCAATTGTTCATGCTTCATTGCTATTACACCTTTCAGGAAAGTGAATTAATGTGTACGAGTTTGTTCTCCATAGACGTAATTTTGATAATATTATAAATCAAAAACTTAATGTTAAAGATTGTCATAGCTGATACAATACGTCATATCTAATATGTTAATGTGTGAAATACTTGAAGTTGAAAAAAAAATTGTATTGTGTTGCGTTCTATAGGACTTGTGTTGGTTGTCATTACTTGCAGTGATGCTTCACAGACCCACATGTAGAAGAAAGGGAGAGGACCTCTCATTCTCCCGAGGGGATGCCCAGCACTACCTGGTGCAGAATGTGCCTGTAAGTACAGTATATGCTTTATATTTGTAGACTTGAAATCACTTTATGATCAAATCATTGAGCTTCAAATTTTGAGAATTATCAATATGCATGTTTCATTGGGCTTTTAAGTACCAGCTTATGTTTAGTGAAGAATGTTTGAGCTTCGTATCTTACAAAGCAAGACTCGTGTAGAATCTGCATGTAACAGGTTGATTTTAAAAATCTGAATTTCTCATGCTGTCGTGAGAAATTCAAAGTTTTCTTCACTGATATATCAGTGTTTTTGAAGCGATTCTTCTCAAACAAACTTTAGAACATTCAGCAATGAATATTGTGTATCTATTTTGACAGTGTTCTTTTTAAATTGTTAAAGGACAACTAAGGATTAACAATGCATGCTGACTTCTATTGATTTGTAATACTGTGTATACATCAAAGAGCTTATGAGTCTGGGATATGTAGATATCCAGTAGGCCCCATCCAATGATGTCAAAAAAGTAATCTGACTTCTGGGATTTTTTTAAAGGCTTGAGGCCTTTCCTGTCGGATTTCATTATATCTGACTACAATTGCCATATTATACAACACCCTGGCGTAAAAAGTCATCCAATTGGGATGGACGGGTTCAGTGGATGTGCTCTTAAGCGTCCCCTGGCCGAGTGCTCTATACTTATACATGTACTAGTTTTTGCCTCCTGTGACATCACAAGAGGCAAGAAAAGATATGGTTAAATCTAAGAAGTCGGGTTTTAGCACAAATAAAGAAAAATGAAAGAAGCTAGAAGAAAATTAAAGAAATGAGGTAAATGCATAATACACATTTAGACCTAACAGTTAATGATTTGTGATGTTGAGACTCATACATGACAACAGGGCGAAGCCATCATGAATTGTTCATTTAGTAACCCTTTTAGAGAAATTTAGCAAAAGGGATGTAGATCAGTTTAAAGAAGCTCATACATTATCTGACATTGTAACATAATTACCCTGTTCAGGAAGTAGAAGAGAGGGAGAGATGAAGAAGGGGCGGATATCAGTGATAAGAAAGGAAAGACATGTATAATAGCAGACAAAGATAGCAGGGGGATATAGTCAAAGGGTGAAAAAAGGAAATGGATAGCCAAATTTAAAAACATCCCCTTGGTAACAACTATCATGGTTAGAAATCAGTCTGCAGTAATTACTGTCAAAGGAAGCAAGAGTGAAAGAAATCATGCAAGATGTTGATTACTTCTTTCTTTCTTTTTTGTAACTTCTCTTTCCTTGTAGGTGAAGGAGACAGTGGTTGAAGGGCTGGAGAACACTGGGGCAGCCTTTGTGTCCATGATGAAAGGAGGAAATATTGGCAAGATCATAGTTCATGTTGCAGATCCATAGACCATTGGACCTGTCTCTCAGTCTCAGCATCATGTGGTACATTGAAACAGTGTTCAGATGAAATATCTCCCTGGGACCAAAAGCTTAGCAATGTGATGCTGAAGAGGGAAAGGGAATTACTTTACACAAATGACAAGGTGAACTCTTGTGTTATTCGTTGACTTGGCATTTAAGTAGAACAGCATAGATCAGCCAAACAGCCCGATCCAATACTCAATCCTGGTACATGTACAGCTAGGGGACAACCTCCAGGTTCTCTACTCTGATATAACTTATTATGTCATGTCAGTATTATAGGAAGGCGTTTCTGTGAGGGTAAAATTCACCTCAAACCGAGAGCACTGTGTAGAGGTGATGGTAAGACTGCTTCACTCTCTCTGACCCGAATCTAGGACACTCTCACTGTAGGCACCACTGTACAGTGGGGCCGTGGTCAAGGATACCTTCTCCTCAGTAGTCTTATTGCCAGACTGTCACATTACTTCAGACTTCACCGCGATTACCTTACGCAACTTAAGTAAGGAGTAATCTATGTATATATATGAATGTACCAAAGAGTTAGACATACATTTGAAATTAATCTGTAACTTCGATCATGTCAGCCAACCATTCTTAGTGCATGAAAATGACTGCCATAATATGCTATTAAGTGCATCATGACTACAATCAAGTAACTAAGTGAGAATTTATACTCCCTCTCAATGGCGTTTTAACTGGTTTAGGACATGGAAAGGGTTACTGTGCATACCTTTTGTTAATCTATCTATTTCGACTGGTGTTGTACCCGATTATATGAAAATAGCTTAGGTTGTCCCAGTGTTTAAAAAGGGGGATAAAAGTGATGTCAATAATTACAGGCCCATTTCTCTATTATCAGGTATGTCAAAGATTTTAGACAGAATTATGTATATTATAACATCTAGATTCTGCCAAGCAAATCATATATTTACTGATTCACAATTCGGTTTTGGTGAAATCCATAGCACATCACATGCTCTACTTTCGTTTGTAGAAAAAGCGACACAAGCATTAGATAGGTTTTGTCATATGGTAGGTATCTTCCCGGACTTCTCCAAGGCCTTCGACGCTATCAATCATGAAATACTACTCAGCAAATTATATCATTATGGAATTCGTGGGAAGGCCTTGGAGTGGTTCAGGAGCTACCTATCTAACAGAAAACAATTTGTGACTTTCAACAATATAAACTCTCAGATGGGAGATATAAATTGTGGTGTTCCACAAGGTAGTTTATTAGGCCCACTGCTTTTTATAATTTATATTAATGATTTTCACAGATCTTCGAAATTACTATCGTTTATACTTTTTGCAGATGATTCCAATCTTTTTTTCGTCTACCCTGATCCTCATACTCTTCTTTATACCCTGAATTCAGAATTGATGGAAGTTTCACATTGGATCAAGGCTAATAAACTTTCCCTTAATATTGCTAAATCTAAGTTTATGATTTTCAGTAATTCAATAGAAATATTGCCTGGGGCATATCTATCGATAATATTCGTCTTGAACAAGTCAATAGTATAACATTTCTTGGTACTTGTGTTGATAATGAACTTACATGGAGAGATCATGTCAATGTTCTCTGTAAGACAATTTCACGAAATAAAGGTATAATTAATAGACTGAAATATTTCTTACCAACTTCTACATTAACTATGCTTTACTCCAGTTTTATTTTACCGTATTTTAATTATGAGATTTTAGTGTGGGGCAACACACATCGATTCCTTTTGGAAAAAATTTTATCATTGCAAAAAAAGTCGTTAAGAGTAATTTCTAATTTAAATCCCTGTGCTCATACTGGTAATTTGTTTTGTGATAATAAATTATTAAAGACAAATGATTTATATTTATTTCAGTCGGGTCACTACATTATTTATGTTCAAATATAGTAATAAGGGTTTACCACAAATATTATTTTGATCAAATCTTTCGACGCAATGATGCTTTACACAATTATCCTATACTCGACGTTTCAGTGAATATCATTTACCATTACTACGTACAATTCTCTCCCAAAATACATTTGTTTTTACTGGCCCGAGGTTCTGGAACAGCTTTGATAATACTCTAAAAGATGCTCTGACTTTACCTTCTTTTCAATCAAAACTGAAAAAATTCTTTTTGTCATCCTCACGTAAACAAACAAACAAACAAACAAACAGATAAAAGAATTTTTTTTTCATAAAAAAATAAATGAATTAATGATGAGTATTTTTAAACAATTCAAGAGTTTGTGTTTTAAGCTAAATTCGTCAAAAATTTTAAGTTCTTCATGCCTTGGTGACTTTTTCAGATAACTGAATGTAGACATTGTCTTGTTTTGTTTCCCTAACTTTCTTGTCATGCCTATCTTTAGTTTTATTTTCTGTCTATTCCGCCCCTGCTTTTGTTCTTGTCCTTGTCATAGTCTTTTTTTTCTGATTATTTCGCCTGACATTTCGCCTGACATCAGGATATCAAAATCGTATACATGGAGTCCTTGACGGATCTTGAGATGCCCTCACCTTCTAATTCACAAATTTTACAAGCTATGCTTTTCTTGTGAATTCCTCTTTTCCATGTAAAGTTATAAATTAAGATTGTATTGCTTACTTGTTTATTTATCAAAACCAGCGTTAATATCATTATGATACTTACATTCATGTTGTGTTGAAAATTACGTGATTGAAAGTTCCTTTTGATGTTATGTATTCATGTAAGCGTTATGTATATTACTTGGTATTACTTTATATGGAAATAAAATCATTTTGAATTGAATTGAATTGAAAGTGTCCCCGCCGGTATGCTGCATCTTGGGCAAATCGCTCCTGTATGGTTTTGTGTGGTCAGCAACCCAATCATTCACTTCTCCACCACTGTCTGATGTCTTGCCACCCAGTAGGAGGTCTACTGGAAGTTTAGGATCTCTCTCAAACATCAAAAAGAACGGGGTGAAACCGATGGCCGCATGATGAGTGGCGTTGTAAGAGTACACAACTTCTGGGAGGAACTCGGACCATGCGTCAGACCGCATCTGCGTCAGACCATCGCTACTTCTTCGGTGGGGGAACGGTCCGGAGCAGATCATGCAAGGTGCGGTTGAAGCGTTCTGCTTGGCCATGGTGTGAGTCTTTTTAATCTCATACTGCTTGCACATGTGCAGTGACTTAATCAAATGAGATTCTAAATTTCTCCCTTGATCTGAGTGTATGCGCTTGGGAAGTCCGAATCTAGAGAACCACTTCTTCATCAAAGTTTCAGCTGTCTTCTCTGCTGTTTGGTTCCTCATGGCCACAGCATTAGTATATTTTGGGACCACATCTGTCATCACCAAAACATTTTTCTGATCTGAAGAGTCCTGCTCCAGGATCGTGAAGTCAATGGCCAACGATTCAGCTACATGGCTACCATTCCTCGCATTGGTTCTTGTATTCAAGGAGGACTTTTAGCTCTACCCCAATGGTTGCACTTTGTACACCATTCTGCGATGTGTGACTTCATCCTTGGCCAGTAGCAGTGACTATGCACAAGGCTGGTCATTCTCTTCACTGCCTGATGCCCCCCCCCCCCTGTCGTGACAAGAACGGAGGACATCCTCCCTCAAGACCTGAGGCAATAGCAACTGCCACAAGTGTTCCTCCTCGCAAACCTGGCACATACAGGCCATGATTTGTGCTGACCGAGCAGGAACCAACACTCTCCTTCTACCTGCTCTGTGCCCCAGGCCGATGATATCTCTTTCCAATCTGTCTCCAGATTGGCTTGATACCTTTGCACTGATTATGGTTGCCAGTGTAACTTCTGGGACATCTCGTAGTACATTCATCCCAAGCAGAACTGAATACCTCGGCCTATATATGCTCAACCCAGGTGACAGGGATCCCTCTTTTAGTGATGTTCTTGCCAGCGGCTTCAATGTCAGTCTCAAAGTATCAAGAAAATGGAGTGGGTGTTCCATTAGCTGCACTCAGCGAAGACCAGTTACTTTCTTGCAAGGCTAACCAAGCGAACAATTGCTGGAAAGAGTCCACCGTTATAGTGGTAATCTCTGAGCCTGTATCTACTACAGCTTACAGTTCCACCCCACCAGTTATTATATTTGTTGTAGAGCAGTTTCCAACAATCTCTTCTAGTCCCCCACTTACTTAGCCCTTCATGTTTCCTTCTCTCTCCACACCCAATACTTAGCTTTCAGTCCTGTTTTAGAGTAGTTTCCATGGTAGGAAGACCGGAGGCGTGCTGACATGGACAGTTGATGTGTGTGGACGGTTGTGGACATCTCCTGGCATGGTGTCTGCGTTGGCCACATCGATAACACTCTATATTTGTGGGTCTGTGTGTTGTCGAGATCTTGTGGAACCCTGAGATATCCCTCAAGTTTGGTCACCCTCGTAGCTAGTTTGCTTTGCTGATGCTGCATCTTTTCCAGTTCCTCCATCTGGTTTCTTCTTGTGCCCTTTCTTGTTATATTGATATCACGTTAACTTGGATAAAGGCCTTCAGCTCTGTCGAGGCAAGTGAAGTCAGAACATGTAGATTTTCCACTTCCTCCTCGATCTGTGTGATCTCTGAATGGTGCATGACTTTTTGAGCATCCATTTTCTGCTGTGCATGACAAGTTGACTTGACACTGTATTGGTCTCTGGTTCCACTGCAACCTTTCTATCCCGCCAGTTGGTCGGGAAGTGGATTCCCAATCAACTGAAGAGGCGAAGGGCCTCTCTCTGCACGCCCTAGCTCAAATCCCTTGGACTTTGAAAGTTGAATACCCATCAACTCATGGCACACCCAAACTTCTCTTACCCCCCGAGCAAACTGGTCACCAAGTGTCTTGTCCTCAAAACATCAATATTCTTCTCCTTCCTCTTTCATTGTTGTTGCCGCCTCCACCTTCCCGTACAGTCTCAGTTACACCCAACTGAACTCTGCTAATGTCACGTCATCCCAATGTACCCTGCTGTTCAGGATGCTACTCAATGACTGTGTATCCTCGATCCTCAATCGAGAAAGACTTGAAATATTGTATTACCCAAATTTCCATACAGTCCTACATTTACGCTATTGTTCAAGTCCCTTCTCTAGGTTTAAATATTGAACGAGGCTTTTCCCCATCCAGTTCCGTTCACCAAAGCACTCGGTCACTGAAGGGTCATGTATTAGTATCCCATTCCTGACACCGCTGAAGAGGGATAGGGATTGTACTTTACACAAATAAGGAGGTAGACTCTTGTGTTACTCTGGTGACTTGGCATTTAGTAGAACAGCATAAGCCAAACAAAACAGCCCAGATCCTGTACTCGATCCAGGTGCATGTACAGCTAGGGTAAAACCTCCAGGTTCGCAACTCTAATATTCTACGTTCCAGCGTGATGTCATTTGACCCACTGTGACCCTAGATATGCCTCTAAGACCGTTTCGTGGGTTTCCCCTGAAAACTGGGAACATTGGACTCAAATGGCTTCTGCTACTGGTATTGCATTGCACCATGTCTCGTATGACTGTCTGGTGTTGGTTCATCTTGCTGGGTGGCATAATCTTGTTCTTAGTCACATTCAGCAATTCCTTCCTCAGTTGTGTTCATGGGCTCTTCATGTTCACCATCTGATGTCAAGCCAAGATTTGCCACTGTTGTTGCCGTCTATTTCTCTTGTCCCGTCAAGGACTGGACTGTGTACCTCAGCAGAGTACATTTTTTTTTTTTTTTGGGGGGGGGGGGTTGCCATTCATACTGCAAACAAAGAGGGGAAACCATGATAAGTGAAATTACATTGTATTACAAAGCAAATAAAACTTTAGAAAATTTTGAAAGATGAAAGCAAATTTAATGAGCCATTAATTTTGTTTCACTGGCTTAGTCCCTCACTAGCTCATATTATTATTTTTTCTTTATCGGTAGTTTCACGATCTTTGGAGTGAGAACAATAACCCCTGTGGCAAGTCTCAGAATCTGGGAAGCATGTTAGAATAAGACAATCGACCATGTATTTCTTTATTCAATTGAAATTATTTTTCGCCTAAATTTCCCTAAATCATTTCATTATGTACGAATTTTCAGTAATAGAGCTAGCAGCCAAATATATAAGAGACAATCAGCCTCCTAAACCTGCACCGTGTGCCATGCAGGGAGTTGAGTTTTTCCAGTTGACCAAGGGCAATGATGAGTGTCCTCTATCATTTGCAGGGGCATTGATTAATATCATATCAAATACATTGTCTGCATCTCCGAAATGGTCATGTGATAAATTTAAAAGTTTCAGCTTCTACCAACCTTGTAGTGGGCAAGTTTTCGTCCTACTCCTGAGGACTTTCTCAAGCCTTGTGCAGTGAAGTATTGTCTTGCTTCCGTTGCCTGTCTTTGTTGATCACTGGACCATAGATGGATGAGAGGGTATAACCAGAGTCTCTATTGAGAGCTGGATTAATCCTTCTGATCCAAAGTGATTCCTTTATTTTCCTTTTCAACCAGTCGCTTTCGAAGTCAATGAAAACAGCCTCATCCCATTCAATGTTATGCCCTGTGTAGGCGTGTTCAGCTATTGCCGAGTGTGATGGGTTGTTGAGCCTCAGTGCCCTTTTGTGTTCCTTAAGTCCCTCGTTCAAGGTTCTGCTAGTTTCTCCGATGTAACAATTGTGGCAAACAGCACAAGTGATCTTGTATACAATGCCTGACCTTGTTTGTCTCGGGACTGAGTTTAAAGAAGTAGATATAATTACTATGGCTGACATAATGCACTGAACACAAAGAAATGTGAATTTTGATGATAGATTCAAGAAAGCAAAATGACGAAACTTCTGTTCCAAACGTTCATATTGGACAAAAACTAAACAAAACAAATAAGTCTTCAGCAGTGGATCTCAGTGTACATCCTAGGTTGTCATTTTCTTTGTTAGCTTGTTTTTGTGTTTGTTTTTTCCTTCTTGTTCTTTCTTTTTTCTCTGTTGGTATAGTTCTGGTTGAGATGTGGGTTAAAGTCTTTTTATTTTTGCAAGATATCTAAAAACCAAAGCATACAATTCTAAGGAGAATTACATTATTAGTTGATGAAAATGGGTTTTGAAATAGCTGACATATTAAAAAAGAATCCCTATACAAGGCGGGACCACCTTCTATTAGTATGATTTGTGCTGTACTTTGTTTTTGTGCACATGTTTTTGTGTGTTTGTACTTTTTACTTTATGTGAGTTGTAGTGGGCTTTTCATGCATGTACTTTTAATTTACTGACTGGCTGCAAACAGCCATTGCCTGAGCCCGGTATCATGACGAAATGAAATTAATGAAATGAATGAATTATCTATCCAGCATGAGAGTTATTCTCTGACAGCATAACATTGAATAGGTAGGGTGTCCTATATGACTATGCACGTGCACGGCAGCGTCATGCATTTATTATTTCAATCAATTTTGCAAGTGATTTACAGATTTCAGATTTTCGTATGACTATAACCATGATAACGCGATGCAGTTGTTAATGATGAATTAATTATCTAAGGACGTATTTCATTTACAGTTGTACATGGAAACTAGTTGAAGCACCGATAAATTTTGGGCGGGGGATCTTTCATAAAACACAGGGTTAACACACACATACACGCAGCGGAATGATTTTCTGGAAACAAAATAGTTGTATGCACACCGTAAGGCCCCCTCACACCTGAGCGAATTGCCTGAAATATGACTTGCGATGGCTGGCGAAAGGCATTTTTGGAAAAATCGTTTTCAATGGTAATTGATAGTAAGTCATATTTACCCTTCGTGATTGCGATTATTCAAATTCGCACGTGATTTTTGAACATGTTTAAAATTTCCCGACGAACTGAAAAATCGTCTGTCATTTGCATCTCTTATTTAGTCTGCGGTAATCGTTCGTTTATCGTTCGTGTGCTATTGTCACGCATAGTCCCTCATCGCGCTTTTGCCAAGGTGGACCGATCTCGAAAGAACCCTAAACGAAGCAACACGATGACTAAGTATGACTTGCGCATAGAAACGAAGATACTATGACAGTCGTATTTTCGCTTGCCATCTTCTATGCGAAGGGAAACCAAGATTGACTTTTACTAAATTTGAAATGCGATGCATACACTAAGGCAAGTCTAAGAGATACTATGACAAACTATGGATTGCGAAGTGTTATGAATACGAGCGAATGACCTGACGAAAAAATTGGCGAATGCTGAGCTGCTCTCTGTGACCAGCCACTCGCCACGCTACTCATATGATATAAACATTCCACCTGAAAGTTTCAAAGTTTCTTCAGAAAAATGGAAGATGCAGCCCGCCTCAGAGTCCAGTATTTACTGGCAATGGCTCAGAATGATATTATACATCAGCAGCTGAACCTACACCAGTTCATCAGAGGCCGATTCAGATGGAGACGAGGCTCCAGACGACGTCGTATCTGGAGAACGACGTGGCTGAACCCTGCCAGAAGAAGGGCTTTTGGAATCTACGACCTGCTGTTGGTTGAACTCCGAAGAGAAGACCCTTCCACTTTCAAGAAATTTCTCTGCATGCCCCCTGAACTCTACGATGAAATCCTGGAGAGGGTCAGAGGAAGAATCAGGAGGCAGTACACCTGGTACAGGGAGCCGCTGGAAGAAGGTCTCAAGTTGGCAGCTACTCTCCGTCATCTTGTGTCTGGCACCAAGTACTCAGACATGCAGTATGGGTGGAGGGTGCCTGAAAAAACCCTATCTGTAGTGGCCAGGGAAGTGTGTCAGGCCATATGTGACGAGTATGCAGATGAAGTCATGACAGCCCCTTCAACCCCTGATGGATGGAAACAACTTGCTGGTGGATTCTACAAGCGGTGAAATTTTCCCCACTGTGTGGCAGCTATTGATGGCAAGCATGTGGCCATCAGAAAGCCTCCTCTGTCCGGCTCGCTATGCTGCAACTACAAGGGCTTTTTTAGTATAATCCTGTTGGCTATTATAGTGGACAGTGACTACAAATTTATCTGGTGCGATGTTGGTGGTAGGTACGATACAACAGGGGAAAGGGGGTAGGTCGAGTCGATCTAGGGATACGTGAGATTTGTTATCACCTCACCTCCATTGTTACTGTTTCAATATTTATTTTTGCTAAAATGATAGCAATTGGGGCAATTCATCTCAGTTTTTGCTTGATACCCTTTTTCTTCTTCAAAAACGTGCTTTAAGAATAAATATTGGATATCTATTTCACACAAACGATCTTTTGTGTAGAAGCAAAAATCTGAAATTGATTGATTTGTTTCATTATAATGTTGGTATTTTTATGTATAATTTTTCAATTGATGAGCTTCCTGACATTTTTGCACATATGTTCATAAGAAATAACTCTTTTCATATCTACCCAACTCGTCATCGTGATGACTATCAACTTCCACGTACTCGCACAATTTTTGCGAAAAAAACATTAATGTTTACAGTGCCAAAAAAACAGGAATCTTCCGGCTGATTTTACTGTTTACATCTACTGTTGCGTAGATGATTTCTCTAGCCGCACTGAAATCTGGACGGACCTGGTCGCTGTTATACTCCCGAGGAGCGCACACACACGTACGAGAACGCCTGATATATTCTTTCGCCTTCGTTTCCAATCGCACGCCATATCAAACCATTGCTCATTGTTCATTCGTCATATCGGGTCATATCAACCCTACGCTCGCTTTCGGCCGCAATTTACTCAAAGAAGTGAACCGAAAAATCGTTATCCTTCGCATGTCATATTTATCCTTCGCTTACCGTTCGTTGATCGTATTTGACTTTAGTTTATAATCTGATGATTTGAAGGCAATTTTATTTCAAATCGTTGAATTCGCGCGCATTTCGTGCGTTTTTTCATTCGTCCCCCTTCGTCCCTCTACATTCGCTCAGGTGTGAGGGGGCTTGTAAGCAAGACACGCACCAATCGCCACACTTTACATAATCCCCACCTTTCGGTCTACAGAGAAATTACATGCATACAGTGGACTCCCGTTATAACGAAGTCCTCGGGACCGGCAATTTTCTTTCGTTATATCAAAATTGCGTTATAACCGGAAGAATAAACAATAAAAATACAAAGAGTTGATAGTGTTGCGGCCCTAAATTTTACCCTGTTGTAACCGGAATTTCGTTATAACCGTGTTCGTTATAACGGGAGTGCACTGTACAACATGACAGCTAACATCAACATTCATGGTAAAACACTTTTATTAGCACTTATTCACGATATTATGCTAACCAGCAAGGAGTGGTTAAATAATTTCACTACCATGACTGCTGAGCAATAACTATTTAGACCACTATCTTTAAAGGAAATACAGCTTTCTTCAATGGTTATGATGAAAAAGCATTTGAATTATTTATAATAAAGATTCGGTTATGCCAAAGGCATTCCTATCAAACCTTTTATGTCTGGATTATTGACCTGTTTCTTAACGGTTATATCCTAAGTCAGTACAAGGGTGTTCTTGACGATTTAACCAATACGAGTCATTACAAAGAATGAGCAAGGCTTCCGTGCAGACATTTTACTTGAGCCATTTTATCAAGTCAGTGTTGTCGGGTTGACCTGAAACACCAAAAGTTGTGAAGACTGTCAACAGTTGGGATGCTCAACACATCCTCGCTCCTAGAAAAGCAGGAGAAAACGCGGGATAATGATCACTTACTTCAAGGACGTAATCTATGAAATGAAGCAAAACTTCATGGATCAAACATGAATCAATTAATCTGTATACTGCTGATATATAAACGCATGCAAAGTATGTTATTATATGGCAAGTGCAAAATCTCAAGTAAAGTTTCAAATGAATACATTGTGAGCCTAATGTGTTGTTGCTGCCACAAATAGATAGCTCCAGTCTACCTGATCGTTCTGAAAAGAAAAGAAAAAACAAAACAAAACAAAACAAAACATTATTTAGATAAATCCAAAATAAGTGTGTCTTTTATTTCAAAGTCATGCAGTTGAAGAGCCAAACAAACCACCATGCGCGGCATAACACTGGGTAGGTAGGTGTAGGTATCTATTTTCGTTAAAAATATATTAAAAAATTACACTTTAAAACGGCTAGAATGCCCATATTCAGCGGTGCCGCCATGGCACCACTGGTCTTCTATGGGGTCCAGTTACATAATAAGATAGTAACAGATGAACAGATGACCATGTACCATAACCAAAGTGTCAGTACTTATCATCATAGACGCAAATGAGGTTAAGTCTTGGACTCAGAAAAGTAACGACAATAAGGACAAGAAGAATTGACTGCAGATAGCTTACCTGAAATACGAAAAGTTGCTAAGACTATGGGATGCTCCACACATCCTCGCTCCTTGAAGAGCAGGAGCAAAAGAGGAGGAAGTTTGGACCAAAATGATGCAAGATGAGGTAGACGGTACTATCTCGCTAAATTAGAGGGTGGGTGCTGTATTTTTTTTTTTTGGGGGGGGGGGGTGGGGGAGGTTGTGGTGTCTTCAGGTGAAGCGTATTTGTACTGCATAAATGTGTGCTGGATTTACCACATTGTAATTAGCACTTATTCACATGCTAGTAACACACGAAACATATCTTCTACACCCATCATAATTTTGATATTTGCATGATTTTTATCCACCTTCATATCTCGAGATGGAAGAGTCTATTTTGCATTAAATGGCAAACTTATTCTTCTAAGAAAAGAAAAATAGAGAGGGGTATACAGGGGGAGAAAGTGGTAGGTACAAAGAATAAGGGGAGACAGGGACAGAGGGAGTTTCGGAAGCAAGAACGGGAGTGGCTAAAACGAGAGAGGGGGGGGGGGGGGAGAAGGGCGATGACGTAAGCTCCTACCAGAAGCTGGTATATTATAATGTGCATTGCCATGGCAACCACACAGCCTCGACATGAGAAACTGGCAGCACACAGGTGTGTGTTTGGAGTAGTCTATTACTGACCAGTAGTGACCACAGTGCCTATGAATGTGAACTGCTTTGCCCACTTTTACCTTATTACAGCATCTTGATCAAACGTCATAGTTAACTTTAATCTATAGGTTCTCCTGGCCAATTTCGCACTTTTGTCAGTCCATTTGATAGAAGGTTCATTCAATTTAGCAAAACCCCTAGTTATCGCACAGTCAGTCTTTCAAAATAGCAACTTGTGAGTTCAAATTAGCATTTCGATCAATATAATTTGCACATGTTGCTTTCGAATTCATAAAAAAAAAAGGCATTCAAATTTGCTGGTACTATACGTTCATTCAAATTCGCCACCACTCGCCGAAAAGGGTATTTGAGTCATTCGATTTCGCGAATGGGCAGTCACATTGAAAACATTGTCATTCAAATTAACGTCATGTTATTTCTCCTTTAAAAAGGTGAGAACATTTAAACGTGTATTCCTATGTGACTTTTTGTTTCATCCAATATGACTCAAGTTTGTTCTGTAACGCCCCTTTTCTTTCATACATGTCATTATAGGCCTACATGTACCAAAACTACAGATTTGCTTTATCTTCTTACTGTCATGACAACACAAGTTCGATACAGACGTTATCTCAAGAAGACAGAGAAAGGATTACAGGAACATTTGATGATCATAACCTTGACTTCCTATATATAGAACTGGCCGACACGGAATAAAGCGCTTAAGGTGCGATCACACATCGCCGGTTTAGATGGCGGTTCATGGGCGGTTCGGCAAATCGCCGTGCTCCGCCAAAGACCGTCTTCACACCGTACACAAACCCTGGTCATCCGTCACTCATCCGCCATTAGCCCTGAGAACCGCGGAGAACCGCGGAGAACCGCCAGAAAAATTAAACATGTTTAATTTTTCGTGGCGGTCTTGGCGGTTTGAAATGGATCCTGTTCAAATCGCCATCCACCGTGTAAAGAACGGCTCCTCCGTGTTTGCACCGCAAGATCCGTGATAATACCGTGTCAACACCGCAATAACTTTTCATGCAAAATCAAATGTTGAACTTAAAAGAGAATAATGCCTCTGGCGACACTTCGTGGCGGAGCAATGAAAAAATGGGGAAAAAAGTAAAGATGAACCCATTATACTAGATCGGGTAAATATTGTATTGAATGCTAAAGTTTCATTACCTTTTTTTTTTAATAAAAAAAAAATAAAACAGAAAATTTAATATTCAAAAATTTGTTAGAGGTTTGTCGAATAATAGCCTACATCAGTTACTTTAAAAGGCGTTAGCATTTTGTTAAAGCTTGATAGCTTAAGAGATGGTCAGCTACGTGAACATGTAAGTTATACACAGAAGACTTATGTAAATATGTTGGGTTCTGCTTTCGTGATTATGTACGCCTTTTTGTGAGAGTACATAGATAGGTAGATACAGACATGTTGAAACTTAAGAGAGTAGAGGGAAAAAGCGATGTTGAAACTTGTTACGTGAACCTGTAAATAAACAGGAATCTATGTAGATATACTATATTCTTCTTTGATATGTATGTCTTTTTATTTACTGTTGTTAGAGATACGTGAAAACTTAATTAAGAAAGGGGGAAGAGATGTTGAAACAAGCAAGTTCTTCTACATCACTTGATATATATAAACCTATAAATGAACAGGAAATTTTTAAACTATGTTGGATTCTGCTTTGACATATATGTCTTTTAATAACAGTTAATACAGATACTTTAAACTGTTAAAAGTTAAAAGAGAGAGAAAAAAGCATGTTGAAACTTGAAGACATATTGCTTATTGCATCACTTATGTCAATCTGTAAATACACAGGGGGTTATCAACGTTTCGCAATTTCTTCTAAATTGTGTTTTCCTAACAAAGCAATACCTCCTTGTTGTATAACCAATTGAAGACGGGTGAAAGGGCTCTGATTGCATCCAACTATAAGGGCTTGGTATGGACTCCTCCACCTTTCGGGGAAATCCGTGTTACTACCGCGCCAATCCGCGTTAGCGCCGTGTTCAAAACGTGTTGAAAACGTAGTCACATCGCGTTTAAGTGCTTTCCGCCATCGTTGGGACACGGTTCATGGCGGTTTGAAAACCGCCATGAACCGCCATCTAAACCGGCGATGTATGATCGCCCCTTTAACGGCTAGATATTAGTTGTGGCCACATGCACTATCTACGGACAGCGAGACTCAATAGAAACATGGAAAATAAAAACTGTTGTCAAAATCTCTAAAAATGAATACGAGATGTAATAATGCTTACTAAACAATAACTATGTTAAAAAAATTAAGAAAGAATCAAAGCAAAAACATGTGTGCTAAATTGACTGCCCAAAATGAATTCGAATGAAAACGAGCGCAGCATATAAGTGATCACGTGACTATATCATTCTAAATTGAATGAACGAATGACGAAATGGTGCTTTTTTGCGAGTTTCAATTGAAAAAGTGTTCATTAGAATGAAGTTAAAGGCAATTTGAATGCTCCAAAATAAATTTGAATGAAGAGATCATAAAACTGAAATACCATACATGTCATCTACGCTAAATTTTGCTAAATTGAATTCAGCAAGAAGGAATTGGACTGACAAATGTGCAAATTTTTTTCCATTAAACAGAATTAACTGATATATGTAGAAAGCAAATATTTCTTAAGTTTATACTTAAACAGAATGTAATTAACTTCACAGATTCTTTTAAATCATTACCTAAGATATTCCAAAATCTGGGTCCGGTATAAGCAAATGTATTTTGAGTGTGTACAGTTCTCACTAAGGGAAGATGAAATTCTTTAGATTGTCTCGTGGGATAATTATGTACGTGACTGTTACGGTGAAATAAAGAATGAAATATTTTGGGTAAGTGGTTGCAGTTGTAATTAAACATAAATTGACCAAGCTGAAATAAATACAACTTTTTTTTTTTTCAGGATTTTGTGTTCAAGGAACATCTTATCAGTATGTGCTCGGATATGAAGATTAAAAACAATTTTGAGCGCCATCTTTTGCAAAAGAAAAAGTTTGTCTAACAATGTCGAATATGTATTCCCCCAAGCAAGAATTCCGTAATTCAAATACGGCAATACCTAACTTGAATAAAGCGTCATCAAAGCAGAAGAAGGAAGATAATATTTCAACCTACTCATTATGACTATGTTACGTGCAATTACATTACAAATATTAATTATATGACACTTCCATGATAACTTGTTATCAACACAAACACCTAAAAATTTGATAGACGAAACCTCTTCTAGGGGAGTAGTGTCGAATATAACATTACCTGGTAATCTATCTAAGGAATTACTGAAAAACATATACTTTGTCTTTTCAATATTCAGTGACAATTTATTTCCATATATCCATTGTCAGAAATTGTTTAATTCATAATTCACTATACTGATTAAAACATGAGGGTCAGGGTAGGAAAAAATTGGAATCATCCGCAAATGATATAAAAGAATGTTTATCAGAAGATCTAAAAAAAATCATTAATGTAAACTATGAATAACAGTGGGCCTAACAAACTTCCTTGTGGAACGCCACATTCAATTTTCTTCATAGAAGAATCAAAACCGTTCACATGTACATGTTGAAATCTGTCATATAAATAACTCGTGAACCATTGCAAGGCTTTTCCCACGAATACCATAATGGGATAACTTAGAGAGAAGTATACCGTGATTAATCGTATCAAAAGCCTTGGAAAAGTCCAGGAAGATGCTTATTGTATGCGAAAATGTATCAAGTGCATGTGTAATCTTTTCCACAAAGATAAATAAAGCGTGGGTGGTGTGATTTTCTCTGAATCCAAATTGAAAATTCCTAAATATATTACTCATATTAAAAAATTTGACAGTTCGGATATATACTATTCTTTCCACAATTTTGGAAATTTAAGTTAATAACGATATTGGTCTGTAATTATTGACATCATTCTTCTCCCCTTTCTTATGTATAGGTATAACGTTGGCAATCTTCATCTGATTTGGTACAAGCCCAGCCATAAGCGATACATTAATATGGTATGTACTAAAGGATCTATTATTTGAGGAATTATATTTTTCAACAAATAATTATCGATTCCATCACAACCTGGGCTTTTCCTTCTTTCAAATTATGAATAATATCAATAACTTCTTCATGATACGTGGGGTGCAAAAATATAGTTTTAGGATTAGATATATCTAAAAAGTCATAAAACACTTTATTAGATGAAGGGATATTTTGTGATAAATTTTTTCCAATCAATGCAAAAAAATAAATAAATAAATTAAAATTTCGGCCATGCCAGCAGCTACATTGCTCGAGGTATTACCCATTGTACTTCTGAAATATTAGATACATCATTAGATGTATTCATAACATTTTTTATTGTTTTCCAAGTATTCTTTATATCATTTTCATATTTCATTATCTGGTTAACATAAAATTGTCTCTTTTGTAAACGCAATAAATTAGTAAGCGTGTTTTTATAATTCACATATTTTGTCTATTTTTGTCTGTGGGTTACTCATATACTTATAAAACAAATTATTTTTTTTCTATTAATCGATCTTAAAAGTGATTGGGTTATCCACGGGAGTCTTGGAGTTCTTTTGTAACTACTTTTCTTTGTCAAAACGGAATATGTTCATCTTTAAAAGTGATAATTTTCATGAAATAATCATAACACAAATCAAGATCGGTACTATTGTATACAAGGGACCAATCAATATGTTTTAAACTATTTTGCAAATTACTAAGATTATTGGACGTAATCTTACTACGTCTCTGATAATTATTTTGCCAAGGAGTTAACCTAATTGGCACTTGTGTAAATATAGTATAATGATCAGAGATGTCAGATAAAACAATACCAGACTCGGGAATTGGGAGAATATTACAAAAAATAAATTTTGAATTGGCAGATCGGTCATTAACACGAGTGGGCTTAGAAATTAACGGTAATAAAGAAACAGATATTAAGGCTTCTACAAATTCTTGCGAAATATGTTGGGAGTTACATTTCATGAGATCAATATTAAAATCACCCATTAGATATACATGTTTATTTGTAAAAATAAAATTCTGCATTAAAAATTTTGTATGTAGGCCTACAATAAAAAATCATTTGGATTCGATCCAGGGGGTCTGTAAACAACTCCAATCAATATGTTTTTTTCATTGGGGTTTGCCATTTCAACAAAAACAGATTCAACTACATCGGTCATGACATTCAGTTCTTCGTGGATAGAATATTCAAATTTGTTCGAGATCTATAAACCGACGCCACCACCCATTCTTTCTTTTCTATTTCTGTACACGAAATCAAAACTGAATATAGAAAATAAATGACTTATATTGGGAGTCTACCATGTTTCGGTCAGACCTACAACGGAACAGTTATTACCAGAGTTTTATAAAAATAAACCCAATTTGTCAAAATTTCTACTTATGCTTCGTATATTCAAATGAGCTAACAAAAAGTTATCATTATCACTTTTCATAACATATTGTTTATACTGGTTTACAATCAGATAGGCACATGATGAACTTTGCACAGGATCTTGGGGATCAAAATTATATTCAAATTCTTGTGCCGAAATATTAAATTTATTCGACATATTGTATGCTCCATATAAAGTGGACGTTTTGTTTTCCTGCGCGGACGTAAAAGAACGCCCAACTGTATCATAGAATTCATCATCGTTCACAGAATTGAAAACGAGTGTTGGATTAGCCATAAGTATATATAAAGAAAATCACACCGGAATCGACAAAAGTTCCACTTAAACCTAGACCTGGAGGTTGCAGTTATGTGGGAATGTACAGACCTGGAAGAAGAGAAAGAGAAACGCATACATACAGACATGAAACACACACAAGAAACACACACATGAAACACACACGGCCATGGCCTGCGTCTGCTCTGCCAGGACAAAACGAGGCATTAGCAATAATAACGGCATGGATTTAACAACAGACTGCATTTGAGTGAGTGAGCTCCCTTGATATTCAAAATATCTTAATTTCATATGACATATTTTCACGTGCATAATTCAAACAATATCAGTTTTTCAGGTTATTTGGGGGACAGAAGAGAGAGAGAGAGAGAGAGAGAGAGAGAGATGAAGGGAGACGAATAAAACTGTAGTGTTTACTAAATACACCTACACTGTAATTTCTGATATTAACAGTGGGTGTCTATTGGCCTTAGTCAAACAATAAGTGTAATATCTTCACAAATCATAATGCACAAACTGTACAATGTAGAAATCAATTCTGATATAAATATTTGTTCACTGGGAATGTCACAGTACAAGGGATTTGAAAGCAAGTTGAAAAACAAAATAAAGATGAAGGGGGATAAGGAACTGAAAAATTTATCCACCATCGTAGGCCTATCCAGAAAATTACTGCAATTCTGAATAAGCCAACATACATGTAATACCACTCAGAAGTGAAATTGTTCGTGACTGTCTACTTTCTCGCTTAAATGGGCCATTCTCAGATTAAGTGTTCAATTCCATGTGAGTAAAACCGAAAAATCAACCACAAAGTAATACATTCAAAGATGCGTTTTCGGAAACTTCAAAACCGGTCAAATACGAAATAAAAAGTGGAACATTCTAAATGATGGCCATTCATTGAGTAAAAATGAATGGAAATAGAGCATCACATATGATTTTTGATCACCAATCAGATACGTTACCGCAAATTTACATGTTGTAATGGACTCCTAACTCTGAATTAAATTTATTGTTTTGATCCAATTTCTGTTCAGGAAAAGACATCTGTCCCCCCTACAGATATTGGGGTTTTTCAAGAGGTAAAGATGTTGTCATCCCTTGCTAATTGGTAGAAATTATTTCTGTGTGGTAGGTTGAAATATGCTTTTTGCTGAAAGGAAATATAACCTTAAGATTCACTTCGTATTTTTAGCAAATTTTGCTTACAAATAAAGTTTCGAATCCCACGAATCATGCAAAGGGAACGATCCGATCTGGAATTTCCACAGGAAACAAATATGAATTGCTTTCCTGGGGAAATAACTATTGAAAAACATCGAATCACCTTTGGTAACGTATCTGGTAAAATATAAGTAATAATTTTAGTTGTGTATGAATTAATAGATATCACCTGTTTAATTATTGACCTCATGAACTGATGTAGAAATGAATGATGTAAGCCCAAATTAACAATTTTAAACATTGTACGTAACATTTAAACTATGAAATGTAGTGGAAAAGAGCCCTAAATGTGAAAGCCGAGTTCTTCATTCACAGAACATTCTCATCTTACGTCTGAATGTATTTATCCATCTGACTATAAATATTCATTAAGTTTTGATGGATAATGCAAACAAGGTTTAAAAAATATATTTTTGCAGGCACTTAGAAAGAAGTAGGTACAGTCTCTATGAACTCGATATGCTAAACAGTTGTTTGACCTATGGTAACGTATTTGGCTCATCCCTTCTAATGAAAATGAATAAATAATTGTTCAACTTATCAATGAATCTTGAGTAGTTCTTCATATGTTGAAAAACACTAGAATAAATATGCAACAGAACAATGAAACTTTTCTCGGAAGCGTTTCATAAATTACTTTTTACTCTTTCAAAGTTTGGTAACGTATCTGGCGTACCGTAAATGAATCTGTCGGTGAAGTTACAGAGCAATTTCTACTGAATATTCTTTATTTGAACATAACTTTAATTTTTTATGGAAGCGTCATTCTATGCAGAATTGTTTTATGAACACTTTGTTTTACATAACATTATTTGTCACCGTGGGTGCCCTGAATTATACGTAACGTATCTGCTAAATCTGACAAGCAAAAAACTGATATGCTGAATCTTAGCTTCGTCTTGTAAAATAAACGTTCAAAGTTGTTGCATAGAATATGAAAGAGGCTGGGTTTTATAGAATAGAACGTTGGGGTTTATGAGCACACAACGATTTGTTTGTAAAAACATTTACAATTTCTTTTCAGCATTTTGATTATGTGGTAACGTATCTGTCGGAAAACTTGGGATTAAATTGTGAGACACTGACGCACAAAGAAAAATCATGTGGAAGTGTTGCTCTTTTTCACCTCTCTGTCCTTTTGGTGTAAGAATATAATCCTGAGGTCCAACAAAACGAAGCATGTAATGTGTAGGGATGAATTTTGACCAGATTTGATCCCCAGAAAGCACAAGACCAATGAGCAAAATTCGGTCAGGTATCTGGGGTAACGTATCTGTGGTAACGTATATGGTCGATCATATTATTATGAGAGCGATATCTACCAAATATTTCTCACTTGTACTAAACTTTAACGTTGAATCGATGCGTCATTCCGAGGAGTAATGTATAATATACAATTTGTCTGACATTGCAATATCTGTCGCAGTGGGTGGCGTGAAAAGTATGTAACGTATCTGTTTAAATAAAAGTGTAGAAAACCGATATTTCAAACATTGTACCGTATTCTCAATAAATAGCTGTTGCACAAAAAATCTAAGTACTTGCAGTGTATGAAGTATATCCTCAGGGTTTCATATACACAGGGTCATTGCATATTCTTGTTATTTTCGCAATGCTGTAACACTAAAGAAACTGGTAACGTATCTGGCGGTGAATTTGGCGACAGGTTTCAAAAGGCTATAAAAGAAGAAGTCAATAAAAATTTTGGAACTTTTTGAGTATTTTGATTAGCACATATGATATGCTCATCGTCCATGAAAATGATATTTGGAAAGTGTGTTTGTGGACGGAGAGGAGCAATAAAACATAATTCTGAAATAGCCGGCGACACTGCGTTTTGGGGGTCTTAACGAAGTTTAACAGCAAAATTTTATACAAAAAGGCAGACAACCGCATTTGATCGTGTTTATTTTTAACAAATAAAGTCCTCGTGATATATTATAAACATTTAAATAGTATCTAATATGTTTCAGGGAACCGCAAATTGTCATGAAATGTCGGCGACACCAAAATTCCGTATTTGAACGCTTTTACTGAGAATGGGCCAAATGCCATAAAATTGACCGGAGTGGGAATAAGCCTATACGTCAATACACAACGTAAACGTGCACGTTGATTTGTTACGCCTGTCGTACTATGCCCAATTCCTAGCTATCTTAGGGAAGTGGTGTGCACTAGATTGCTGGATTTCAATTTAGTTCTTTCAATACCCCCTCCCACACCCTCCCTTCTGCGGTAGCTCTCCATGGACTTAGTACACACAGTTAAAAAAAAGACGCATCAAACACGAGGAAAAAGAAGCGACAGATTGCATAATTTAGCCGTTCAAATTGTCCATAGACATTTATTTTCCTTACTTCGTATTGAATTTTCTCCAAATATTCTACGTAAAGTGTGCACTAGATTGCTGGATTTCAATTCTAAAAGCACAAAATTTTCCTCGTGTGGAGGGGAAACCCCCTCCTTGACCCTCTCCCCTTTGATACACATCCATGGACTGTGATGCAGTGAAAAGACGCACGAGCAAGAGAAGAGGTGATATCTCACGGTCAAGCCGTTGGCGTTTTCCCCTTCACTATCATTTTTATGTATACTTTTTCGTTGCAAATTTTCAAAATATTCCACCCAAATTATGCACTTGTCTAGAACGTTAAATTTCAACTGTAAAAAATGCGAAAGCTTCCTCTTGCGCAAGCTAGTGGAACGCATGTCCCCCTCCAGATATGCCGCTTATAAGGTGCACTAGATCGCTGGATTTTTTATTCTAAAAGTGCAAAAGTCCTCTCGTGTAGGAGGGGGATAACCCTCCCACACTCTTCCCCTTCGGTAAACCTTCATGACCAGAGACTTTAGGCCTACATAGTGAAAACACTCACACACAAGAGAAGGTGATATCCCACGATTGGAACATTCGCATTACCCCCTTGAATATTTTTTTAAGTTATTTTATGTAAACAGTGGCACCAGATCGTTGAATTTCAATATCTAAAATGCAAAATTTCTTCTCGTGTGGCAGGGAGCTTCCTCATTTGAGTGTCCCCCTCCCCCCCCCCCGAAAAAAAAAAAAATCCTGCCTAATTATCATACAGCCATGCATGCATGACATTTCGCCTCCAGTGTTCCCCACCCCCCCCCCCCCTTACATGAAATCGCCGTCACTGCTTCCATGGCACATCCACCCTCCCCCCACTCATACTGAAATGCCGCTGGAAGGATGCTCAGGAGTCCTGCATCCATGTGGAAAAAAAAAATCCCAGGGGCCTGCACAAACACACAACACACACACACACCTACCTTATTGGCTGATACGTATAATATAGATGAAATATGAATAAGCGCACCTGAAAAAAAAAGTAATATCCGGTCCGACGCCAGCGAGCACTATGGTCACAGATGTATAAGAGCAGATGAGGGAAAGCGCCACTCCCCACTCTTTGCTAGATTAACAATCATTCATGCAACCCAACTTAGCAGCAACTTGTGAAATATCTCTCTTACATAGTCAGCAATGAAGAGGTGTTTGGAACCGTGCTATGTATACTTTTTAAAGGAATAAAACTATCATCGACATACCGTTGGCAAATTCAGCGATCGTTTAAGTGACGTATTCCTCTTTGGTTGCTGTTCAGAATAAAGAATTGAACAACATTCACAAAATACATATACGATCAAAAGTACCGGCAGTTAAAATTAGTATGCGATTGTCATCAGTTTTGTCCGTGGGAGTTTGTTTGTTCGTTGGTTTTATGTACCACTGATAGAAAATTTGCACTCAGCCGTGAGGCTGGTTTGCAGCAAATTGACCGGGAACGATTTCGACATGGCGTTTTGCGGGACCTCTACCTGCAAGGACAGATCAAGAGTAAGTTTGTCGCTAAGATTTTGACTTGTCGAGTTTATACATGCATTCCCATATATTGTTGACAGTAAATGAGATTAAAATTATTTCTTACCTGAAACCGACACGTTCAATAACTCCGTGTGTGTGTGTGTGTGTGTGTGTGTGTGTGTGTTTATACACGATTTGCAAAATTAGTTATGGACTTGCGTGAACCTTCTTACCATTTATGCAATAAGTTTACGGATTGAACATTCTACAGATATTTAACCAACAGATTGTGCACCAGGTCGTTGAATTTTCATTCTGAAAAAAAAAAAGAACAATGCAAAATGCTCCCCCCCCCCACCTCCATAGATTTAGTACACTCTGGGGACGGACAACTTTCCGTAATATTCCACAAAAACTGTACACATTATCGCTGAATCCAAATTCTAAAACTCCAAAGTGGGGGGGGGGGGTTCCTCCTCCCACCGCCCTGTCCACCTCCGTGCACTCAAAATAGGACCTACACAGTGAAGGCACACACCTTCGGAACAAGATTTTACACGATGGGTCCTCTTAGTGTTAAGTTTCATACTTTTTTTTTTTTTTTTAGATTGAAACTGTCCCAAATATTCCATCAAAGTGTTTGCCATATTATATCTAAGTCTGTTGAATAAATGACACTGAACTATACCAGTGTCTTTGACAACTCTAAGAACTTTCAAAACCTTCTGATTAAAAAGAGAAAAAGAAAAGAAGTGTTCATGGAGATTTCCTGCATGGTTACCTCCAAACCAGCAGTGAGTCTGATATTGAGTAACTTTTACATGTCACAGTCCACCCGTTACGATATACGTACAAAAATGGCTTTTCATGCCATGGTTATTACACACTAAACTGCTAATTTGCTTTTCACAGCGGCGCACAACTCGGTCAATAAACATTTTTCTCACCCTCGTCATCTTCTGAGGGAAAAAAAAAATCTTTGACAGTGAATGGGGGGAGGGGGGGGGGGGGAGAGAAGGATACGATAATTTTTTTTTTTTAATCACATAATTTGATAACCTTCATTCCGGGAGGGATTTATTCAAATGTAAGTCATTAGATTCACTGGAATGTATTTTGATGCTACGGACGGCAAGGTTCATTTCATTTCATTTCATTTATTTCATTTCCAACAACATTCTCATACACAAAATAACACAACATCAATGCAATGTAGTAACAAAGAAAAATACGTGAAGTTGACAATACTACGCACCACAAGAGCAAAGTAAACAATGAAAATTGAATTGAAACTAAAGTTGCAGGAAATGGAGGAGACATGCTAAAAAGCTAAGCTTGTATTTTGCAGTCTCCTCGTGGACAAAAAGACTAAGTAACATCAAAAAGCAATTAGCTAGACATAATATAAAAGGTGTACAACACATACAGACCTATACATATAAACAAACAAACAAACAGACGGACAAACAAACACAAGCAACCTCTCGTGTAAAGAGAAAGATAGAGAGAGAATAAAGGCTATCCCCATGTTTGTAATTACTCATCTTCCAGATGGAACGACTCTTTGCCGTTTCTTCGTTACAGCAGACAGTGATCCTCATATCCTTGCTTGTCGGTGAGTGTGACATACTAACTTTTAATAAACGTTTCTCTGTGCTATAACAATTCATGAAGATTTTACTATTTTTCCGTAGGCCTACTTCTCACAAATTAATAAAATAATGAACTATAGGTCCTACTCAGATGTGCATAATCTGCTACAAGTGAAGGGCGTCTTTTTGAGCTATTGCTTTCGTTGGGGTATGAAACCTGACTTTATAAAGCATTGACAAAGAATTTTGTTCACACTTTGACAAGAATGCATGCTTGGGATGTGAAACAGTGTTTTAATACAGTGTTGTCAAACTTGGTCGTTTCTCCGGCTGAAAAAGAAGATAACACCCAAAAGAAGAAAACAACGTTTAGGATATCGTCATCGCTACAGTGTTTGCCATGGCAAATCTCGTGATTTATGTTTTCGACCATGTCATACACATGTATGCATGTTGATAATGGCGCAGCAAGTAGGGATGCTGAGAAGCGATAGAGCTGTTGTATTGATAGCAACAGGTTGCAACATGGACCTACAACACGCATGGACTATGAACGGACGTCTTTCTTTGATCCCATCATTACTGCTGCTGCCTGTTTTTTGCATCTTGATGAGTACATTCTATCTTGACAGTGACGATTGTGTAATCGTGCATCGTCAATAACAAAAGAATATCGTTTCCTCATTTTGGTCTTATTTGGCCGAGATGCCTTTCCAAACTTAACTGCCTTAAGCCTCAAACATGACAAATTTTGTGTGACAAAATGCCTAACCACTGAAATGGACATCTTATTTTGTGGATATGTCTGTCGGTATAACGTTGATAAATGTTTCTAGGTGTTACAAAAAACATTTCCCACTTTTGATCCTTGATAGTTCAAAAACTATATATCAGGTAACACTGACATTGATATGAGCAATAGGTGAATAGTGTACAATTGTGTTGGAGGCAATTTTGATATGACAGCATAATTCAGTTTCATTGAATCAAACATTCATTTTTCAGTTAGGTTTCATATTTTGCTCTATTTTCAATCCTCTGTACAAAACTCTAACTTTGCAAAGAAGGCAATTGGTGTGTATGGGAGTGTGTAGTTGCCACCCAGACAATGGTCCTGGACAATGACCAGGATTTGAATGCTCATTATCTATTCATGTGGAATTCCACTATCACGGGTAGTCTTTATTCATTTTGAAATGTGGTGTATGCAAGCATATGTGCTTACTTTTTATATGTGCATGCATTTCAACCTGGGCTAGGAATTCAGACTAGCAGTGCCCAGGGCAATCCATCATGAATAATTAGTAAAGCATTCATGTGCCTTGGAGCAGAGCTCTGAACAGGTGGTATCTAGGTCCATTGTTCAGGGTCATTGTAAGTACACACACACACACATCATTAGTTCCTGTGTAAAGTTCAGGTTTTGTACAGAGGGTTGAAATTTGAACAAAATCTGGAGCCTAACTTTGAAATTAATCATGGATTTCATGAAACTGATATAGGTTTTCATATTCAAATCACCTCCGACTATATTGTACAATGTTTAGCTATTGCTCATATCAATGACAGTTTTATCTGATAAATAGTTTTCGAGCTATTAAGCATCGAAAGTGGGAAATGTTATCAACACCTAATAGTATATCGTCTACCGTTACTGTCCATGTTTGCTCTGAAACAATGTAGGAAGAATGGGAAAAAATAGACTAGAAATCACAATACACCTGCCAAGATATTTGCTTTCTTTTGTGAAGTGCGTGCATTTCTCGAGTGAAATTGCTTGTGCGATATCTCAGTATATACAGTGCAAATGCACATGCATTTTTCTAGATTTCAAAAAAAAAAAGTTGTCTTCTGCGTATGTAGTTTTTAGATTTCTCTAAGCGCCGTTAGTATCCGGACTGGCTGTCGCCGGTGATGAGATTGAAGCAAGAAAGTACGCTTAGAATGTTATTGTGGCGCTTATGGCACAAGCATGGCACAAGCATGGATCAGGGAGGTGTAAGAAAAGGAGAGACAACTCCTGCTCTCCTTTGAAGGATGCGCGGCACCGCCGAAAAGTTATGCACTTAACTACAGGTGGAAATCAGGTGCTTTGACAAAAGAGAGCATCAATAATCGGGACTAGCGCTCTCACATCTAGAAATACTTGCCCCTACTGCATTTCGCTCCCTCTCTTTCAATGTGATGGCAACAATGAATTTGTGTACCTTGAATTGGAGCAGCGAAGCGAATCAAAATGCAGTGTAAAACTGACAATTTTAACAGCAAATACTTTAAAAGCACGCTGGTGTACGCTTTAGCGGAGTACTATATTTGAAAGATCAAAATATCCCAGATTAAAGGATAGAAAACTAACATGCGAAAATGTGCGCATTATAGAAAAATATTAGGTTTTTAAGAGGGCCTAATTTTCATTTCATCTCCATTTGTGCATTACGAAGAAATTAGAAATACGTGTTTATAATATTGAATTCTTTCCTAAACTGCTCTTAGTCAATTCGAGTATTTCATTTGAAATTTTACGGGGGAATAAAGCTTGTAATAATAAATGAAAGGTGAAATGCGTTCTTCGTATCCGAACTTCGCCTTGCAACTAGAGCGGTGAAGAGCATGATTTCAAAGCGTATAGTGGAATGCTAGACATCCCATTGTATTAAACACTTTGAAACCAAATATGTGTTTGCATGAATTACGAACGAGTTGTCTCTCCTTTTCTTACACCTCCCTGCATGGATCTACTGCTCAGTCATGTTTTTTTTTTTTTACTAAGCAGTCAGACCGCAGTGCGGCGAAAAGCGCTCTCATTAATATATCGTACTCGTATGCATGCCGAACGGTGGCATGAATACGTTATGAGCTACAACACCTCACCATTTCGCAGCTCATTATCGCAACACACCAGGTGAAAACCACGCAAAACACATATCACCTGAAAGTAGAAGTGTTTGTTTTTTTTTTCTCATAGATACAAAATCTGTTCTCATTTATGGATGAAAATCAACGTAACTATGACACAAAATCTGTTGTGGCAAAAGGAAATAGAGTCATTGTTCAGGGCTGCAAAATACTATGATTTTTTGGAGCGACTCTGTATTCTTATGTGCTTAAATGAATTTCAATTTTTCAATTCAATTCAATTCATTTATTTTCATTCTTCTCTTTTTTCCAACAGAACACAACACAGTATAAATTTGGAATTATATCACAAACGTATATATACAAATTTACAAATGAAATCAAATGATACAAATAAAATTATATATGATATAATGCATGCATACTTGCAAAAATAATACAAGCATGACAAGGTTATGTTTCAGTTGAGAAAAAAAAAAAGAATTGAGAGGTCCGCTAAAAAGCAAGCTTGTAGATTGTGAACCACTCAAAGGAAAATCTAATGAAATACTTATTTGCATATACTTAGTACAAATATAATCTAAGACAAGACGGAACAAAACAGGAGACACACAGCAACATGACACGACTAGACAGAATGGATGGAAAAATGGAAGAGAAGAAGGAAAAAATAGGATGCCTACACGCTGATCAAGGAAACGAAAGAGGGAATTGAAGAGGTGCTTCAAACAGCTGGTGGCTGCACACAGCCGTGCAAATTTGTAGCATATATTCTGCTGAAATATACCAACTTTTGGTTAGTTGATGTCTTGCACGGGTCAGGTTCATGGAAAGAAGTCAGAGTGCAAAACATATTCAACACCGGCAGTCGCAGATTGATGGGAGCACCAAGGAGGTTTGAGAAATGGAGTTCCAACTGGCTGTAAACATTCAAACAGCTGTCAGTTTTCTTTTGACGTACAAAAGGATTCCACAGGTGCACTTGTGACTTTGATGATCGGGGTTCGATGCCGCCGTCTTTCCGAGCAAAGAGATGATTCATTTGGAACGCTAACATAATGTAGGCTATATTTTGTTTGTTTTTATATTAAAGGAAATTAAATTTCAGCTAATGATAAGGCATATGAAAAAGAAAGTAACTCCTTTCCAGGATTATGTCAAAAAGTGTAAATCTAAGCTGTACGTTGTGAAAATATTTGAACTGCACCCTATACTGGAAAGTCGATTTTATCATCTTTCCGATCACTTCCGACAAATGAAACAGATATGGTATAATCTTCAAGTGTAATTCTTTATTCATTGATATGTTAGATTAGTGTAAAAACATGTAAACTCGGGTAAGTTTAATTCTTATTTCATCATTTTTGTGGAATTTTTATTCGCACATCCCTTTGTACCTTTATGTACCGCTTATGTTTCATAAGAAGGGACAGCGAAAAGTAATTACCATCATAAAGACATATCTTCCACTGAGAGTGACGAGTCATGATGCAATGCCACATGAATCAATTGTCTTTCTATCTGTGAGGCAGCTCCAGTTTAGCACATACTTCAAATATTTCTTAGTGGCGGCATCAAACATGGGATCAAAGGGAATAACACTGTTGTTACTACAGCTCTTGAACCTCCTTGGTTCAACCAAGGAGGTTGAAGAGATGGAGTAACAACAGAGTTATTCCCTTTGATCTATGTTCAAAGCCGCCGCTCAAAAATATTTGAAGCATGTGCCAAACAGGATCTGCCGCGCCGATACAAAGACAATTGACTCGTGTCTCATTGCATAATCACCAGCCACTTTCAAAGGAAGATATGTCTTGATGGTAATTACCTTTCGCTATCCCTTCTTATAAAAGGTAGGTGGTACAGACACGAGAATGCGCGAACAGAAATTGAGGA